>NW_018128417.1:10304-10987 GCF_001952655.1 Monopterus albus
AGCGTTGCTATGAACCCTGGTCTACTTCCTGTATGTGGTTTCCTGTCTACTCTTACAGCCTTACACACGTCTCTTCTGTTCTTGCAGCCAATGAAATGGTTAACACAAGTAAATCATAAAGCATATGATACTATTATAATGCATACGAACATAAACATGTAGATATATTTGCTAATGCAGATTATAATGTCAATCCTCAATGATTATATTGTGGTGACCCTGACCGGCCGCTGATGTTCATGTGTTTTGTTGTGTGCGAATGGGTTTGACAATGTTATTGAAGGCTGTTCATGTATTGGTTACCGCTGTTTTCGGCAAAATGCCGCGCTGTTCTGGCCAATGTGGGATGGGGGGAGGAACAGGTGCGGGAGGAGATAAGAGGGATGACAGGTGGGCGTGTTGTTTAGATTCTGTTGGCGCAGAACTCGGGTTGCCCGGAGAGAGTGTCGTTACTGTTTGTCCTGCTTTACTTTTTATTCATTGTTTTCCTGATGAGCACACGGTGCCAGGTAAACCGCAGTTCTGTTGTTGCATTCTCTGTTCTGGCTAATAAAATCCAAAAAGACAAAGAAGGTGTTCTCCTCACTGTCAGCATAGGTGCTAGCGCATAGCTAGCTAGTTGGCTGTGCCAGTATAGGATAGGGTCAGGCCAGCTCCTCTCAACCGAGCTAGCGGTCGTCACA
>NW_018128417.1:11995-31965 GCF_001952655.1 Monopterus albus
ATATATATATTTGGGTAGCCTCTAGAACATTCTTCCCTGCCTGGTTTGTTGGACTTTGTTTGGCAGCTTTGACACTGACATACTGTAGCTCTCCATCGCGCCTAAGAATGCCAGCTGTTAGGTCAGCTCTGCAGCGCACACGGTCAATCAGCACGTGATCAAACACCTGTTTCCTGTACGTAGATTGTTTATATTGTAAATATAATAATAAACGTGAATCCACTGTGTACTCGTATGCAACTTTATTAGCAGCTTCCTCGTAACATTGCGCCAACAACATAACATGAGTATAACATCAAAGTCTCTAGTAACATCCTCTCTGCCCCCTAAATAAATTATAAAAAAAATTGTCACAATTCCGAGGTCGGGCTTTATAGCCTGTGAGGGTTTGGATGTCCCTCCAGAGACTCTGTGCATCTCTAGTGTTGCTGAAGTGTACAGATATTTTCTTGTTGTATTGACATTTTGCCTCCCTGATTCCATGGGACAGGTTGGCTCTTGCTGTTGCTAGGCCTGCGGTGTCACCGGCCCTAACGACTGCATCCAAAGCCCTCAAGAGTCTATGAACCTCACCTGTCATCCATGGCTTCTGGTTAGCATGAAAATAATATTTTTGTGGGTGACATCATCAATGCATACGTAGGGGTACGTAGATTGTTTATATTGTTAGTATAATAATAAACGTGAATCCACTGTGTTGAAATTTTTAACTCTCCATAACGCTAAATCAATGGGAGCCCTGAACTTGTTTCTCTGCAACGAGATGGTCCCATCTGGGGGTAATAGGAGACAATGACACCCGAAGTGTGTTGCTTATGTTCAGTCTACTCCGTTGTTTTGTTTTGGTTGCTGTCACTGCAGAAAAACCTGCTTCACACAGATAGGATGTCGGAAATGGCAACAGGGTTTTCAGTGCTGTGGTGGCGATCTCAGGGTATTCTGTCATGACTTTAATCCAGAACACCGGCAGAGTTGTTGTCTCGAACATACTTTTAAGGCCGCCGTCATTTGCGATCTCCAGCAGTTGATCTTCTTCTTGCACAGACCTGCTGGATTCACCTGGTTTGTTGACAAATGGGTTGCGGATCCCTTCCTTGGCAGTTCGTGGGTCCTTTGTGGTTGGGAAGTAGCGCTCGAACTCTTTTAAAGGCAAAGACAGGTGATCGTGCACCAGCTGGGAGAATGAAGACTCAGGCTCAGTGTCACCCCAAATCCCCGCTAATGTTTGAAACATGTCCAAAATGCCTCTGTTGACGCGCCGTCCCCACAAATCCAGTTTGGCTTTAAATGCAGCTACTTTATCTGCCAACTTGAAGACAGTTGTCATTTTCCCCTGAAGTGACAGATTGAGTTCATTGAGCAGGCTGAATATGTTGCACAAGTAATCCAGTTTTGGCGCTGAAGTGACCAAGATGTAACCGAGATAATGCGGTCATTTTTCAAAATAAAAGATCGTTCAGATTCAGATAATAAATAAAACGGAAATACTTAATGATTTCTTGTGCGGCCCGGTACCAATTGATCCACGGACCGGTACCGGTCTGCGGCCCGGGGGTTGGGGACCACTGTTCTAGTGAACACAAGCTTCACCTCAAACATTTATTACAAGCAGGCACATCTGTAAAATCCCCAACATACATCTAAAGATGCAACCCCCTGCTGCGCAACAGGAAGAAATCTTTGACTTTTCCTCTAACATATGGGAGGGAACTCAGTGTGACCGAAACACAGATTGTTGAGGCCCGAGTCTGCAGGTGGGACAAGAGGAAGCAGCTAGCATGGATATGCTCACTATTCACACACACACAAATTACTTTGTCATTGCACTGACCGAAAATTATGAACACAAAAATGTAGAAGTAACACAATGGTATGCGAGCTTCAATTTCACACGTTTCTAGCCTCTATGGCTTTTCATAAATTCTAGCAGCCCTGAAGTGTATTAAGAAATGAACACATTGTATTGGACTTGTTTGAGCTGTACACGTTTAAATAAATCAATCCTGCAAAACTGGTTGTATAGGATAAAAAAGAAGAAATATTAAGACACTCAAACATTATTTAAAGATTTTAATACTGTTCACGACCAGACACACAAACAGTATCAGCAACAACCATAACAAGGAAAAAGAGACACTTGATAAAGCTAAATGCATAATAGTGCAGATCTGTTATATGTGATTAACTTCTGTAATTTCTCTTGGCCAAACTTGATCACCAAAGTAAGAGATCATAAAGCACCCTGTCAGCTGCTGATCATAGAAATGTAAAGCTGATATTTAAAAAATAAATTTCAGGAAGTGGTTCTTCTCTTTAGATCTACAAAACCAGTGTCAGACCAAACAAATACACCCCCCCATTAAAAACTAAAACAAGCGGTAAAACGGCCTCCTTATCTTAAAACTGTAATTTGTTCAAATTCTTTAGTGTAAATCTTGCCAAGTGTAGCGGAGTTATAATTCCATTTGCCATAACCCAAATAATTTGTTGCAATGGCATTTTATTTTGTTACTCCCTCCAGAAGTGAGATGTGTGTGGTGGTAATAGATTGGGGTGCCCCTGCAAACTTGAGGGGGTGCAGCCCGTGCTGCTTCCTTACTTATAATAAGGAAGCGTGGTTCAATTGGCGCCAGTCTGCCATACACTCTCATGGAGGTAAGTTGCGTTCGCTGCTGCTATACTAGCATAGCATGACAATTGGTACCTAAGTCTAAAACTGTTTTTGTTCCCTTTTAGTTAATTTGAATGCAACGGAGCTAAAGCTGTGCTGTTTTATGTTCTCTGTACCAGGTATTGTGCATTTTAATTTATTTTATACACAGGCCAGTCTGCCATACACTCTCACGGAGTTAATTTGAATGCAATGGAGCTTAGGCTGTGCTGTTTTATGTTCTCTGTACCAGAAATAAAGACATTTGTAGCTGAAAGATTGTCTCCAGCCGGGTTAATCACAACGCAGAGTACCTCGACACGGATGTGACGAAATCATTCCGCTACACAAGCACGTGTAATACCCACAGTATTTAAGGTATTTGCTTTTCCATTAGATATTTCAAAAAGTTTTTGTGCAGCCAATTCTAGAACAAACTCTCACAAAAACTAAAATGAAGTGAAAAACACATGCTAGTTTGTCTTCTAGCTAAATCTTACTCGACAGGTATTACAGTACGCAGATATTGTTGCTTCAGGACCTGGGCTAAATGGTAAAACATGTAAACTTAGTGACAAAGAGTGACTGTGGCTTCGACACGTGCTATCTAAATGACCACTTAGAAAAACTGCTTCACTCTATTTAATCCGTTTGTGTTTTCTGCTTTTTGAACTTACAGCCTACAATAAAGATGCTTAAAGGCAGCTGTATATCTAAACAAAAGCAATCAGGTTACTTAGGTATAACCAGTCATGCAGCATCAGATTTCTCCAACTACTCCAACCTGGTTTTTTTGGTTCCTTCGGCTGCTCCCTGCCAGCATCAAATACATTAAGTATCTGATGCTGGATGCCAATCCTGACAAGTTAAAAGCCACCAGTCAACCCAAGATGCATGTTTTTGGACTATGGAGTACCCGGAGAGGACCCATGCAGCAATGGTGATATATACAAACTCCACTCAGAAAAGTCAGCCAGAAGGTTCAAACGTGGAACCTTCTTGCTGTTAAGTCTAGTCCAGCGTGGACGTATCTAACATTTGTTCAGTGGAGACAGCCCTACAGTACATAGACTTCCAAAGGCTATGGTTTTAGTTTAACAGATATTGGATGGGGTTATTTTGAACCCGAGGATGGACTGAACCGGAAACTGTAGCCACTTATCAGTGGTCAAAAGACATGGCAACCACTATTGTAATCTGATGAGACAGACAAGGCAGATGTTTCCAGTAAGATCTGGAAACCTGTACTGAAACCTTTTCACAGTGAATGCTAATGCCCTGTGCCCAGTGGAAAACACCTGGCTATGTAAATCTTTGGTCATTTATTTCACCTTAACTGTTTTTTTATGTCCCTATAAAACAAACATACAGCATGTCTTAAAAACAAGATGATTAAAAGCTCAGTTATTGTGTATGTAGCCTATCAGGAATCAGGTTACAGCAGAAAGCCAACTGTATTTTGCCATGTACGGGCATGGATTTGCACCGACAAAGTTCAAAGAACTTTAGACAAAGAAATGCTGCGTATCTATGTAAGAAAAGCTACAAGATCATCTCAGGCTCGTCTCTCTCTCACACCATCTTGTCTTCATGCTCAGTGGACAAGTAGAGGGGCTGTGGTCAGCTGCAGGTTCAATCCCCTGAGAGGTGAGAAGGGAGGCAGGTCTTCGTAGCCCAACAGCTGACGGGTGGATGCCTCCCAGCTCCAACCAAACTCCAGCCGGCTGTAGGCACATGGGTACTGCCGGTCAGCCCAGCAAACCCAGTCCACCGCCCTCTTCACCTCCTCCCAGTGCTCAGACCTGGTAGAGAAAGTCAGACATTATCAAAGGAGGAAGCTGCTCTGAGAACAGTTGGCCGGGTTTACAAAATCATCCAGAGCAAACAGATTAAATAAATTATGATACTTTAACAACCTGGCATTATTATTTATATGCATTTCTTTTATAAGGTGTGCTTTATGGGACATTGGAATTTATCACATTTACAAAAAGAACTGATACTTTGATCGATTCTTCTTACAGATCAGTTTCTCCTCTGATGCCACAAGTGTTCATGTTTGATTTCTCCACTGCTCTATGTTTGTACCTTATTTGGACTACTGTGTTGAGTGTTGGGGAAATACATACAAAGCGCATTATGCTCATTATTTAAACTACAGAAAAGGGCCATTAGAATTGTTCATGGACTTGGTTATAGGGATCATACAAATTCATCATTTGCACATTCAGGATTTTTAAAATTTTTTGACTTAGTAAAATACAAATCTGCTGTATTTATGTATAAAGTCAGATATAATTTGGTGGCAAGTGTTATTCGGGGTCTGGTGATCGAGAGGGTGGTTATGGATTGAGGGGCCACTTAAATTTAAAAACTCAGGCCATACGTACAACTAGGAAAAGTTTTTGTATATCTGTGAGTGGTGTAAAATTATGGAATAGATTGGGTGATGATTTAAAACAATGTACAAGTGTAAAACAATTTAAGAATAAATATAAAAAGGCCTGCATAGCTGGGTATTGTTTTAAGTTATTATCGGTGTATTTATGGGTGGGATATGAATAATTTATTGTTTATCATTTGTTTGCCAATTATGTAAATGTGATTTGTGGTTAGAAGGAATGTAGTAATTTGGTGGTTGCGGGAATTTAACCAGTGTAGTCGTTTAGTTAAATATTTGGGTTGTGTCAACCATAGTTTGGATCACTAGGGGTAGAACTAGATAAGTATTACTTCTTTCTACTCCCTTGCAAGCATGTAATGACTAATCATCATCAAGAGAAATTTCTATTTTTTTGGTTGTATATGGTAATTGGTTTGGTTGTTTTGTGTTACATGTTGATTTCTTTTTTTTTTTTTTCTCTGTTTCTCTGTTTTATTACATGCTTGGAATAAATAAATAAATAAATTTTGGATTGATCACGTCTTGTATTTTCTGTGACTTTTTTTGATCTAATTTAGGTTGTAACCAGTGGTGGAATGTAACTAAGTACATTTACTCAAGTACTTCTTTTTTGAGGTACTTGTACTTTGAGTATTTTCTTCTCATGCCAATAAATATACAGCTAATACTTTTTATTAAACTACATTTAAATAAGAGATTGAGTTACTTTACAAATCAAGATTTTTTTGCAGACAAAACATGGCAACTATTTTGATAAATACTGATGTAATTTTTCATGACAAAGTGCTATTGTCATATTTCCTGTATTTCATGGCTCCAGCTCCTCAGATATGAAAAAGCAAAGAGGAGTTTTACTCAAGTAAAGGATCTGAATACTTCATCCTCCACTTTTCAACACGTATTTTGGCTGCACATTGAACCTTTGAGACTAGACTAAGGATGTGTTTTTAAAAATACTTAGAAAGGCATTTATTTTACATTGCTTTACATTGTTGTGACTAGCTGAGGACTGACCTAGGCTGAGAGGAGTCGTCCAGGCGGAAGAGGGTGTGCAGCAGTTTGCCTTCCTCCAGCCTCTCCACCCTCATCAGCTGCAGAACCAGGAGAGTCGCCAGTAACCTCAGGATATCCGCATGGGCCCTCACACCTGCACAACACACATGGTTTTAACACTGGTGGGAACCAAAGCTCCAGTCCCGGTTGAGATGTCTGTACTAGTTATTAACAACAGGCCACACTGACAAAAACTGAACTGTTTGCTATGTCACAACTTCACAAGTACAGAAGATCCCAGTACAAACCGGCCACAGTAACATTTACTACATAGGAAAAGATGTTATTCATGTGCTTTTTACAATCTAGGCTGATTGTACCACTTCTTTACTGGCTGATGATGCTGTTAAAGCAGAACTGTGAGAACTAACCTGTTCACACAATGAAATTGGAAAATTGGCGCCAGCTTTCAGGTAATGGTAGTATTTCTAGTAATGATGGCTCTTCTAACCTTACTTTGAATCATGATTTTGCACTGAATATGCAACGTTTCATTAGGTTTTTGTCGTACAGGTTCTGTGAGCTCTCACCTAGAGAACGGATGCCCTTGTTTTGCAGGTACACGTTGGCAAAGAGATCTACGTCAACATTTATGGATTCACCCAGCTCTGTGGTTAACTCCCAGTAGCCCTCCTGCAACACACATTACAGGTTTTCCCTTCATTCAAGCTTAAAACAGTTTTTCATGAATATACTGTCAATAACAATGTAGATTGCAACAAATATGTCCCACATGATCATGCATCTCTGCGCCAGGCCATCTGAAAATGAACACTAAACCAACACAATGAGTGACAGAAATAATATACTGTAATCCACTTAGTTTGAATAAAACAAGTCCTCTTAATTTCACAGTTTCAGCCTATTAGACTAAACAGGTATGTGTCTCAAACACATTCATGGCAGTAAAAGAAGAGACACAGCTAATAAAATTCTTTGGGGCAGCAACAATGACAACATTACTTTCATACAACTATACATGTGCTGTAAATGAAGCTAGGCCATTATTAATGTTAATCAAATTAACTCCTCCACACTGACCATGGTTTGTTGGCACAACACTGGTTTTTCCAGCCTTTCTGAGTAGCTCCTCTTTGCTACTCTGATCTCCTTTGTCAGTGTGTTTCTAGCCTGCTTATACAGGGTCCTGTCCCCATTCTTGTAGGCCTCCTCTTTTGCGTGACAGAGCTGTTTGAGCTTCACTGTGAACCAAGGTTTAATGTATGTGCAGACAGTCTTAATGGAGGCACACACACACATGTCCTCACAGAAACTGATATAGTCAGTAAACTCATCCAGGTCTGTATCTGCAGCCACAATAACACCCCAGTCTGTACAGTCAAAGCAGGCCTGTAGCAATGCTTGTCACCCAAACTGAGTCTGCTCACAGACACACGCTGTCTGGTTCACTCAATCACAACATTGTTAACAAAAGGTTTGAGTCTTCGAACAGAGTTGGTGGTAACAAAAATCAAAGCTGATACAGTGGAACCTTGGATTGCGAGTACCCCGGTTTGCGAGTGTTTTGCAAGACGAGTGTAGTGGTTAAAAATAAACAAGGTTCCAGAGGTAATATGTAATAGAACAGTATGCACTTCATATATAGATATTATTTGTAATAGTTATGTAAGGCTGAGCTAAGTGTTTACAGAAGCTTGATCTGTTTCTTGCGCAAGCAAGAATATCTTGGGCTGTGTCCCCATTGTTTAACCTATGGGTCAACATCCCGAGTGACTTCCTCCTTAGATGGGGAATGGATAGCTGCAGCCTTATGTGAACTGTTCGTGTGCTCTGTTCAGGTTTAGAAAAAGGAAATGTGCGCTAGGTCAATGCGACCTAGAAGTTCATGTACTAGACATTTTTAGACAATGCTCGGAAGAAGTTTTGTGTGGGTAGCTGGCATGAGACTGTGTCTCATGCTCAGGCCATGGAAGGCTGTATAAGTGCAAGCAGATAAAAGGCTAGGATAGCTGGGTTAGAGCAGAAGAATTGAGGATGACAATGCCACTGTGAAAAGTGTTCCGGGGACCCAGGCCTGGGTGGGGAAACAAACTCAGGACTATGAACTCTGACTGACGGTACCTCGTGACCAACAACAACTGACTGGACTGACTGGCGCTTTGACAATCTTCTTATTTAATACTTTATCTATCACATTGCAGGAGGAGTGACTCTGGTCTCCGTTCTCTGTTCCCTATCAGATCTTCTGTTTCACTATTACTCTGTTCAGAATAATTGTAATATTAAATGGTCATTTAAATTGGGATGATTTGTCTGAATTAATTTAGTCGGCTTCACACTCTAGCCATGACACAAGCAAAAACATTTTGATTCGATATACGAGTGAGGTCTCGCAATATGAGTAGTACGTACACTTTGTCTGCCGAGCATCACGTGACGCAAGTCATAACTGAGCCGATGGTTCTCGCGCTTCACTCGTATAGTCAATATCTATACTGCAACAATGGCCCCTCACGCCAGCCACGATTCTTTTCAAAGGTCAAGTGCAGGTTAATGTTTTATTTTTACTTTATACTGTATTTTTTATTACTGTAATCATTTTTATATGGATAAGTGGGTGTGGAACGAATCATCTGAGTTTCCATTATTTCTTATGGGAAAATTCGCTTTGATATACGGTTGCTTTGAATTACGAGCACATTGCTGGAATGAATTATACTCGCAATCCAAGGTTCCACTGTATTTTACTTGCCAGCAGGACATGCAAACTGTTCATTTATTCACACACCTGCACCTGCACCTGAATGAAATGCATCCATGATCCATGTTTTTAATTTCATCTGTTCAGTAGAAATGCTCACGTAGACCCATTAAAAATGCAAAATCTCTTACTGAATGCTGCATCTGGAAGATCTTTGTCCATTTGTGCGTTAGTGTTTCCGGATCAGCTGGTGTCATCCTGAAACAGCACAGTCACAACAGGACACTTGTCAGTGTGACAGCTGATGTATAATAAAAACGCATATGCCCAGGGATGTAAAGAAAACCACACACTTCAGCTGACTTGCTCTTCCTTCCACATGCATAAATGCACATATACAGAGAACACACAAAAACACCCTTCAGTCCACCAGCTAGTTAACAGCTGATTTCCTCTGGTCAGCTAAAGCCTTGTCAGCATTTAAAATGAGTACTCTGGCAACACTAATTGTTTTAAAAAACTTTTAATCAGATTTTCTAAATAGAAGCATATTTAAAAAATGTATTATTCTAGGACTCACTCCACATCCAGTGCGTCCAGCACACCTGAAGTCTGAGGACATATTAGGGATAACCTCTTCCTCCTTAAAACAGATGGACGTGCATCTCCAACATGTTCAGGTTCCCTCTGGGCCAGTCCGAATCCAAAACAAGAACGTGGTGGTTGAATTTTCTCTACAGAATGGCTTAACAATTGCGCTTTTTCTACAAGATTAGGCTCAGTGTGGTCTGATGTCCCCAGAAATTGCACACTAGATTCATAGGAAGCGATATAATCTGAGTCCTGGTCAAAAGCAAAATTGGATATTGCCCCTTCATATGAGAAGACTTTGATTCCAGTTGTATCAGCTGCCATTACTGGGGCTAAAGATGCTTCCTTTGCAAGATGTATAGGCACAGCTGCTGTACACAATTCCACAGAGACAGCGGAACTCTTCTCTGTGTCCAGAAGGTCAGGAGCTAATGAAGACGTCATTAAAGCACCCGTGGCTAATTCTTGAGCAAAGAAAGAGGGATGACTGCCTGAGTACATGGTAATGTCAGGTGAGGAGAATTCACCATGACGTTGCCTGAAGGCTCTCCTGTGTCCTGCTGACCGCTTCAATCGAGGCTCCATGTCACGAATGTTGCCTAAGAGGGCAGGAGGAGGAGCTGGGCAAGGAGGAGGAGGAGGAGCAGAGCCAGGAGGAAGAGGAGCTTGGCACAGAAGACGAGAAGCACGTCTAGGAGGGGGAGGGGCAGAGCAGGGAAGGGGAGGAGCAGAGCAAGGAGGAGGAGGAGCTGGGCAAGGTAGGGATGGAATCAACATAGTTTTAAGATAAGGAGATGGTCCAGGAAGAGCAGGAGCTAGGCGAGGAAGAGCAATAGGTGTGCCAGAAAGAGGGGGTGCTGGACAAGGAGCAGAACCAGAGTGAGCAAGAGCATGGAACGTACGAAGAATGTGGGGAGCAGGAGATAAAGAGAGTGCAGCATTGCCAGAAAGAGGGGGGCAAGAGGTATCAAGACCTTCCATGAGGTCTATATCAGATAAGGCAAGTTCATCTTCAACAAAACTAACACCCATCGCTTCATTTGATTCTGTGCCTGATTCCAATTCATGCGTCCTTTTTCTGCTCCTTTCCAACATTAGGTAATCCGAAAATGAAGCACCGTCTATTGGTAATTCCTCAGCCAAATCAGGTAAGGAGTAGCAAGTCTGATAAAGAAAAGAAATTGAGAAAGCCAAAAAAAAAGTCAGAACCTATCTTAAAACAACTGCAATACAAACTTTTTTCCAGTTTATGCAATTAAATGTTTCTAGATCAGCTCTCTCAAAGCAAACTTTTAGGATTCCTGATCTAGGTTTTAACAAGTCCTTTCAGAATACCAGCCTGCCCCTGCTTTCACATTAAATGTCATTTTCTGTGAATCTCATGCAAAAAGACTGGAGTTATTATTATCATCCATAACTTCATATACAGTGGGGAAAACAAGTATTTGATACACCGCCGATTATTCAAGTTTTCCCACTTACAAAGAATGGACAGATCTGTAATTTTCATCATAGGTACACCTCAACTGTGAGAGACAGAATCTACAAAAAAATTCCAGAAAATCACAGTTAGATTTTTAAATAATTTATTTCCATTTTGTTGCATGAAATAAGTATTTGATACAATAGAAAAATAGAACTTAATATTTGGTACCGAGGTCAGATGTTTCCTGTAGTTCTTGACCAGGTTTGCACACACTACAGCAGGGATTTTGGCCCACTCCTCCATACAGGTCTTCTCCAGATCTTTCAGGTTTTGAGGCTGTCGCTGGGCTCCCTCCATAGATTTTCTATTGGGTTCAGGTATGGAGACCGGCAAGGCCACTCCAGGACCTTGAAATGCTTCTTACGGAGCCACTCCTTAGTTGCCCTGGCTGTGTGTTTGGGGTCACTGTCATGCTGGAAGACCCAGCCACAACCCATCTTCAATGCTCTTACTGAGGGAAGGAGGTTGCCCAAAATCTCGCGATACATGGCCCAATCCATCCTCTCCTCAATACGGTGCAGTTGTCCTGTCCCCTTTGCAGAAAAGCACCCCCAAAGCATGATGTTTCCACTCCCATGCTTCACGGTTGGGATGGTGTTCTTGGGATTGTACTCATCCTTCTTCTTCCTCCAAACACGGTGAGTGGAGTTTATACCAAAAAGTTCTATTTTGGTCTCATCTGACCACATGACCTTCTGCCATGCCTCCTCTGGATCATCCAAATGGTCTTTGGCAAACTTCAGACAGGCCTGGACATGTGCTGGCTTGAGCAGAGGGACTTTGCGTGCGCTGCAGGATTTTAAGCCATGACGGTGTAGTGTGTTACTAATGGTAACTGTTGAGACTGCGGTCCCAGCTCTCTTCAGGTCATTGGCCAGGTCCTCCTGTGTAGTTCTAGGCTGATCCCTCACCTTTCTCAGCATCACTGATACTCCACGAGGTGAGATCTTGCATGGAGCCCCAGTCCGAGGGAGATTGACAGTCATCTTGAATTTCTTCCATTTTCTCATAATTGCACCAACACTTGCTCACCAGGCTGTTTGCCTATTGTCCTGTAGCCCATCCCAGCCTTGTGCAGGTCTACAATTTTGTTCCTAGTGTTCTTAGACAGCTCTCTCTTGCTATAGTGGAGAAGTTGGAGTCTGATAGATTGAGTGTGTGGACAGGTGTCTTTTATACAGGTAACGAGTTCAAACAGGTGCAATTAATACAGGCAATGAGTGGAGGATAGGAGGGCTTCTTAAAGACAAACTAACAGGTCTGTGAGAGCCAGAATTCTTGCTGGTTGGTAGGTGATCAAATACTTATTTCATGCAATAAAATGGAAATAAATTATTTAAAAATCTAACGGAATTTTTTTGTAGTTTCTGTCTCTCACAGTTGAGGTGTACCTACGGTGAAAATTACAGATCTGTCCATTCTCTGTTAGTGTGAAAACTTGAAAAATTGGCAGTGTATCAAATACTTATTTGCCCCACTGTATCAACAGTAACTTACCAATGAGCAAATGAATGAGCACTGCTTTGCTTTATCAATATGAGTGTGATGTCGCACAAGGATATGGGACTCATTAATTAACAATTAACATTTAGGACTCATTAACCTAATAAGTGTTACTTATTATCCCCCCCCCCCCCCCCCCACTTTTCCTGCTTTAAAAAACAACAGCTCACTCTAAAGAATGCATTTGTCTTCCCCAGCAAGAAATTACAAACATGCCGTTGTGGTTTATGTATGAAGGGAATTGGTGAATAATGTGGAGAGGCTGAGGCCTGCCCATCATAGTTCAACAAAGAGACAAAGAGATAAAAGCAGGACTAGCACATACCAACAGGTAAATTTGCTCTTTCCCCTCTCCCTGGTTATACTACACACTGTGTGATGTTACCTCCAAAAAAAACCAAAAGAAAAAAAAACATACATCACATAGTACATCTGACAGTTCTTTGTCCTCCTCTTCACTATGCTCAGGAGAAATCCAGCTGATGTATGTGAGGATGTCCACATCTTCCTCTGCAATCAACTTGGGGATGTCTGTGAAACCATCCTCTGTTTGTTCTGGGTCCTAAAATATGGAAGAGGAGTTTGGTTGGGAGCTACCAGAAGTGGATACAAATAAAAAGGTAGAAATGTTTAAAATCCAGTGACAACTGCACAAACCCTTTCCTCAATGGCCACAAAGCTGGTGAACTGAGACAGGATGGAGAACTCTCTGCTCAACCCAATGATGAAGGATTTCAGCTCCGCTTTCTTCCCCTGGAAGAGAGGGAGAGAAAATAAACCATGTGGAGCTCAGACTGGATTTAAACTGAGGTGTGTTGCTTTTGGCCTCACTCAATGACACACACAAACGCACCTCATGTTCAGCTTCATCACTATCCAGGCTTCCGTCTTCATAATCCCTGATGAGGGCCCTTGCTGTGAGCTTGTGAAGAAACTGAACACATACATCAATACACATTATAATCATCACCTCATGTTCATGATAATGACAGTCACCATCAATTAGTTGCCAGGTTACTCAGAGAAATCTGAGGGCTGTTTCACAAAACCTAGATAGTGCATTAAGCTGGGCTTTTCCAGTTATCCTGGCTGAACTTAGCTGTGAATCCATCCGTTATCTATACTGCTTATCCTGAAGAGGGTCATGGGGGGCTGGAGCCAATCCCAGCTGACACTGGGTGAGAGGCAGGGTCCACCCTGGACACGTCACCAGTCTATCACAGGGCTGACACAGACAGACAACCACAGACACGTTCTTGGTGTGAGGCAGCAACGCTAATCACTGCACCACCATGCCACCCCTAGCCATGAAATGGATTCACAAAAGCAGTAGTGCATAAATTATCATGGAGATTTATTCTGTGCAGCCTCCTTAGTCCAGGCTAACAGCCAGGCTCCATTAATCCTATTCCCTTATCTGTTCTGTTAGCAGTCACTCTGTGTCTTATCATCTTTATGCAGATGATGTTCAAATTTATTGCTCTTTTAATGACTCTGAGTTCCATTTTTTAGCTACATTGTTAGAGTGCTTGTCATCCATCAAGAACTGGTTTAACAGTAACTATCCTCATATAAACTCTAATAAGACTGAAGTGCTGATTATTGCGCCTGATAATAAGATCCCGTCAATCAGACAACGCCTTGGTTCATTGGGCTCCTCTGTCCAGTCGAGCCTCAGAAACCTTGGTGTTGTGTTTGATCACACTATGTCTCTCGATTGTCATGTAAGACAGGTGGTAAAAAATTGTTTTTATCATCTGAGGAATATTTCTAAATTAAGGCAAATGTTATCAAAGGTTGACCTGGAGATGATTATCCATGCTTTTATCTCTGCACGTCTTGATTATTGTAATTCCCTTCTTATTGGTTACAATAAGTCAACTGTAAATCGTCTTCAGATTGTGCAGAATGCTGCAGTTTTTATCACCTAAAGAATATTTCTAAACTAAGGCAAATGTTATCAAAGGTTGATTTGGAAATGATTATGCATGCTTTTATCTCTGCACGTGTTGATTACTGTAATTCCCTTCTTATCTGTTACAATAAGTCAACTGTGAATTATCTTCAGATTGTGCAAAATGCTGCAGTGAGGCTTTTAACAGGAACCCCTAGAAGAGCTCATATTACGCCTGTCTTATTTTCACTTCACTGGTTACCAGTCAGGTTTAGAATTGATTTTAAAATTTTAGTACTAACATTTAGGGCACTTCATGGTCAGGCACCTCAGTATATTGCTGACCTATTGACCCCATATTTTCCGAAGCGTGCTCTCCACTCCTCAAGTCAGGCCATTTTAGTGGTCCCCAAAACCCGTTTGAAAACTAGGGGGGGCCTGTCTTTTCAGGCTCTGGCTCCCACAGTTACTGTTATATAGAGCCTGTATGAATCATTCCACAAAAATGGTTGAAGTGCTGTCACTTAGCCTATTTTTACAGACACCAAAATCCTTAAAGTTGACATAATCATAGTAATTTCATTCTAATGACAAAACACAGATTATTCATCTGATGTTCAATTTTAGCAAATTAATTAAATGTCTTGTCATTTTGAGCATAGACCTACCTTTCATAATTTTTTCATGAATTCAGTTTCTTTCAAAAAAGAAAAAATCCTGACACTTGCAGACAACACGATGGTCATTGGCCTCATTCAAGACGGTGACGAGTCGGCCTACAGACGGGAGGTTGAACAACTGGCCCTGTCGTGCGGTCGTAACAACCTGGAGCTGAACACACGGAAGACAGTGGAGATGATAGTGGATTTTAGGAGGAGCTCCACCACTCTATCTCCACTCACTATACTCAGCAGCACTGTTTCAGTCATGGAGTCCTACAAGTTCCTGGGCTCCACAATCTCTCGTGACTTGAAGTGGGCAACCAACATCAGCACCATCATTAAAAAGGCATCAGAGGATGTACTTCCTGCGTCAGATCAGGAAGTTCAACCTGCCCCAGGAACTTTTGATTAAGGTCTATAGAGGAACCATCGAGTCTGTTCGCTGCTCATCCATCACTGTCTGGTTTGTTCCAGGAACCAAATAGGACAGGAACAGATTTCAGCGAACAGTCAGGACTTTGGAGAAAATCATTGGTGCAACCCTGCCCTTCATAGAGGACCTGTACACCTCACCGGTCAAAAAGAGGGCAGAGGAGATTTCTGCGGACCACTTACATCCTGGACACAAAGTGTCTGAACACCTTCCCTGTGGACGGCGTTACAGGTAAGACAAGCAGACACAGAGACAATTTCTTCCCCAGGCTATTACACTCTTGAACAGCCAGTCTATGTTTCCCCTTTTAACTTGTATATATTTTGTATTTATTCTGTTTTTAATCGGGGGCCATTGGGCTGGAGTCAAATTCCTTGTATTTTTGATAATACTTGGCAATAAAGTTTATGCTTATTATTTCATCGGCTTTATTAAATGGAACACTGAAATAAAACAAATAAGCTAGCTAATCATTATTAATATTAAAGAGATATCACCCAACAAGCACAGTGCCATTCGTGCGAGGAGTCCGTTCATTTTCACTACACTACCTAAGCAACATGCTGGCATGGTCAAATGGAACACAGCTTCTGTGTCAGTGAATGTGTGATCAACCTCGTGTTCTGGTGAAGAAAACAGTGAACACGGATTCATCCAAATTACTTACACCTGGCTTCATCCAGCTAGGCATCCTCAACCTGGTTTGGCCTTCGTGAAACGTATTAAGCCAGGATGCACTTAACACACTTTCTCATGTTATCCTGGAATTTTTAATTCTGCTTTTGTGAAACAGCCCTCAGGTTATGTGGGTACCTAGTGTGTTTACATGCAGTCTAGTCACCTGGTAATGTAAATCTGTTTATACATGCAGCAGATCATTACCCAGATTTCTCCTCCACCCGTGACTTATTTTGGAAGG
Organism: Monopterus albus; assembly: GCF_001952655.1. Taxonomy (NCBI): domain Eukaryota; kingdom Metazoa; phylum Chordata; class Actinopteri; order Synbranchiformes; family Synbranchidae; genus Monopterus; species Monopterus albus. Next base: position 28,253 of record NW_018128417.1, read on the forward strand.
ATGGGCCACTGAATTCAATTGCATAGAGATAGAAAATGCTGCTTCCTGTCTTTTTTTTTCTACTGTATATCGGAGCGAACCGACAGCATAGCGAGAGAGACAAGACGGCAGACATAGTGGAGCGTCTTTTCACAGCACACTGTTTAAAATAATCCTGACACTCTTCTCTGCTACTTTCTTGTCTTCAGTGTTTTATCGTGCATCTGCAGAAAGCCAGTGACCTCCAAGAGAAATCTAGCTAGGGAAATGAGGTTTTTGTAATCCCCTATATGATTACAAAAAATGAGTTTTGATTTGTTTAGTTTTTTTTTTGTTTAAATGACAGATTAATCTGCTGGAGAAATCTGACTAACAGGTCAGTGTGTGTGCTTACTGTGCCCCTGGTCTTCTGCAGCTCGCTGGTCGACACCATCGTTTTAAGCTCCTGACCACTTAGGTTTCCAAGGAGGGTGGCCTGCAAAAATATGCCAAATATTTCCTTGTTTATTGCTTCTTAAATATGAGACTTTGCTACATCTTATTGTACATTTTTATTGTTGTTTCTGACAAAAAAACTAATTTGCCGCAATTTCTTCAGTTTTTCTGCAATTTGAAGATGTCACCTTGCGCTTTGGGAAACTGAAGAGTTTCTAATATTTTATACACTAAACAATTAAGATGCAGTTCATACCTGAGTGCAGTGTGGCACAAAGCCATAGACCAGGGTGTGGCAGTCATTGAACAGAGCATGGAGTTGCTTGGGGGCTTGTACAGGAGTAGGTGCTGTTGGGCTGAACTGCTGCCACTTCACTGAAACGGAACTGCAACCAGGAGACGTCATACGCTTCACCTGACGTGCCACCTACAGGCACAACAGACATGTCACACTTAACAGCTGTTGTACTGGGAATGCAGTGGGACTGAAAAGATCCTCTTGTGAGACATGTCAAGTCCTAAGTCTTGCTTGATGAACATCATATATCCCCTGGGATGAAGCAGCAGATCCATTTGGACAAATACATATTTACAGCAAGACAAAAATGATAAATAAAAAAAAAACAAAATGATCACACCTTGTTTTTTTTTTTTACTGAAAAGGCACTGATTATACAATAGTGCAACAACACCCTATAAGCCTCAAGGCCTGGACGAAAGCATTTATTACATTAGTTCACAAATGCTGTTACAATAAAGGGGCTATGATTAGTGTTTTTTTAATAGCAGTGTACAGTACTGCACCAATGACAATGTGGAAACAAAGTGACAATCTGAAAGGGGTCTTAGTGAAGAACCTACAGAGAATCAGTGTTTAGCTGTCTGGACCACGAGGTCACTGTTCTGGCTCACTCAAAGAGCTCTCGCAGTGTCGGTTTCAGACTCAGCAAGCAGCGGTTTTCAGTGACAAAGCTCTGAAAACCCACTGTTCAATCCACCAAATTGGAGACAGACAAAATTAGAGACTAGCTGGGGGAAACAGGATTTAGCAGCTAAAGGGCCAGAGATTTTCCTCAGGAGGTGGTAGAGACCAAAACAGAAAATAAATTGGACTGACATTCATCAGGTGGGCAGCGTCAATGATAATGCTGCTCCTTAAATGCTGAATAAGTAAGTTTGCTAATACAGTGTATATGTCACCACAAAACGTGTTCACAACTTGTTTCCAATGCCCTGAAGTTGCCACAATATCAGTTACTGCAGGCTTGACTGTGAATCATTTATCTTAACTGAGGTACAGAAACAATATACTGCATTTTTTTCATCATAAAATCAGGAAAAATGAAAAAATTAAAACCACAATAATTACTAGCAAAAAAACAACCCCCCCCCCCCACCACAACACCTAAAAGGGGGGCGTCTTTTTACCTTCTCTGCCCAGTTGTGCTTGGTTTTTGTGTCAAAGAATTCATAGGCTCCTCCTCCTGCCTGGGCCAGGGCTCTCAGCATGTGCCGATTGGCTGTCGAACTGTAATGGCACAGAGAAGCAAAAACACATATACCTTTAAAATGCCTGTAATAAAAAAAAGCTCAGTGTTCAGATGGTTGTTACAGCTATATCAGAAATGTTCATGTAAATGTGTTTGCCATTAGAGTGTGGTGGTTAGCAATAAATCAGATTCCAGAAGAAATATGTAATAGAACAGTATGTAGCTCATATTTGTTATTAGCTTGTGTAAGAGAGAGCTGAGTGGTTATGGGGTTATTAAGTTCATGTGAGTTGGGCTTATGTAAGGGGTCAGGATGTTTCCTGTTTTCGAAGTGCAGGGTTCCCGGAATAGAGGAGTGAGAAGGGGGGCCCGATAGACGTCAAGACTGACAAAGTCCAGCTGTTGTAAAATGGCTATATAGCTGATAAAGGAGTGAGCCTGAGGAAGAGAGAGGACCATGCGGCAGTGAACAGTAGACCATGTACCTTTTGGGGACCCAGCCGGCTGGGGAAGACGCTGACTGACTCGGGACTGACAACCAATGACTTGACTGACTGGTGCTCTGGCAATCTTTAGGTTTTATCTATCACATTGCAGGAGGGAGGCTCTGTTCTCTGATCTCTGTTCCCCAACTACAAGATTATGTGTCTAAATACTACTCTATTCAGAATAATTGTAATATTAAATGATCCTTTAAATTGTAATGGTTTGTATGAATTAATTTAGTCGGTATTACACTCTTGCCACGACAAACCTTGGCGTTGTCTATGCAGGTAGGAGTCCCATTTTGACTGTCCTTAAAGAATTTGTGTGAAGGGGAACCAAATAACTTGATTGTATCCTGACAGGTGGCTGGGAAAAACTACGGCAATTACTAACACTAACATCATTACTAATACTGATGTAAATAACTTGCTTTAAATGTTTGCAGGATACGGTGATGTTGTTTTTACATGCCTGAATTTTATGTAATAGTGAAACAAGCCTCTAAGGATTGACAGAGATAAAGTTATAAGTGGGAGACAGCGGAGTGAACAGCAGAGACTCAAAGTGCTTTCTGTTTGAGAATAAGTGTGGATTTTGATGTGTGTTTAAACAGGTACACATATTTTTTTTGGTGTGGAGATGCGTGTCTGAAGTTAGGGACAGAGGGAGTGATTGTGTGTATGGCAATTTCTTGTTGTTTTTGTGTCAATTTCATGTGTTTTTAGACTATTTACTGCTGAGGTGAGTATAAAACTTATTTTTTTATTTTTGTGAAACAATGAGAATGTGTGGGGGGTATGATTCTCCCCCTCTTTGCTCCGTTTGTGTGTGTTCTACTATCGACTTCCTATATGACCGAGTGTGTGTGTGAGTGAGAAGGTATAGCGCTTATTAACATTGTGTAAATAAGTAACTGTGTGTGTGCTGGTTGTTGTTGTTGTTTTGTGTGTGATTGTGCTGTGCATGGTTGATGCTCTGAGGACAATAACGTATGAATGTAGCCTCCATTGGGTTGGACGAGATAAAATACATTTGAAAGGCAATAGCATTGGATTGGATAATGAACGGCATGAAATTGAGTTATGAGGTGTAAAATTGCCTGAATTGGATAAAAATATAGAATTTGAGGCTAAAGAGCAGAGTCTGACCTGCAGGTGGGTCTGCAGTAGAATTTGGCTTACATAACTCAGCATTGGATTGGCAGTTGAAAAGCTGTTAAAGCATTGGATTGGCTTTGTGAATTGTGTAATAATATATTATACAGTGAACTGTGTAAAAAGTTATTGAAATTAGGAGTAACGTTTCTGCAGTGCAGGCAGACTT
>NW_018128417.1:41374-43433 GCF_001952655.1 Monopterus albus
CGTTCAGGTTAAAGGCTTATTGAGGAGTTGTTAGTTCTGTAATACGGAAATTATTTTAGATTTAATTTTGGCTGTAGGAAGAGGTCAGTGTTTAACTACAACTGTTAGAGTTTAGAGGCGCTAAAGTCTCAGGCCAACATTGACACTCGGCTTCACACTGCAGCTCAATGAGCTCCAGCTGCAGGGGGTCATCAGGGTCCACGGAGAAAGGAGAGGACAAAAGCGTGATCTCCTTTTCATGTAATAGAACAGTATGTAGCTCAATTTGTTATTAGCTTGTGTAAGGGAAAGCTGAGTGGTTATGGGGTTATTAAGTTCATGTGAGTTGGGCTTATGTAAGTGGTCAGGATGTTCCCTGTTTTTGAAGTACAGGGTTCCCGGAATAGAGGAGTGAGCCTGTGGAAGAGAGAGGACCATGCGGCAGTGAACAGTAGACCATGTACCTTTTGGGGACCCAGCCGGCTGGGGAAGACGCTGACTGACTCGGGACTGACAACCAATGACTTGACTGACTGGTGCTCTGGCAATCGTTAGGCTTTATCTATCACATTGCAGGAGGAGAGGCTCTGTTCTCTGATCTCTGTTCCCTAACTACAAGATTATGTGTCTAAATACTACTCTATTCAGAATAATTGTAATATTAAATGATCCTTTAAATTGTAATGGTTTGTCTGAATTAATTTAGTCGGTATTACACTCTTGCCACGACAAGAGCTCAGAGTTTTAATCTGTCCACATCTTCTGAATTACCTATGAAAGGTGAATGACGTATGACTGTGACACTATTATAGATTATACACAGCTCATTAAAACAAAACTATGCACTAAAAGGATTTGTGATTTCAGGCACAATTTAACAAAATCATTAGTGCAACTATTTTAGAAAATCCCAAGTTAATATCATCAAACTCCCCGTGACCTATGACCCATCAACTCGTTCAGACCTGAGGCCGCAGGTGAAGAGGCGGCTGTGCTGGGCGTTTTCTCTGAGCAGCTGCAGGGAGAGCTCTGTGCTCTGGATGTGACCGTCTGACAGCAGCAGCAGGTTCCTGATGCCGTGGGACGGAGGGAGCAGGCTGAGAGCTCGCAGGGGCCGCCACAGCTCAGTGCTGCCCCCTACTGGAGTGAAGACCTGATAGGAAGGAGAGGACCGGAGTATTTTAGAATACAATGGGATATACTGCATTAATATAACATTGTTTAAACCTTTATGACAGGGGTGTCCAAACTTTTTGCAAAGAGGGCCAAATTTGGTAAGGTGAAAATGTGTGGGGGCCGACCATTCAGCCTGACATTCTTTGAACCATTAACATTAAATACAAATGAACTATTTTAGGAAATTTTTATTGCAAATGGCATACTTTTTTTATATACTTTTTTTTTTCATTTTCAAGTTTTTACCAAAATCACTCTGCCTTTCATATTTGAAGACCACATAAAATGAAGAAAAAGTCTGTCTGGAAAAAAAAACTTTTGGGAATATTAAACATATCTAGGTTCATCTGAAACATTACATATTATTCACTATTAAATGCTCAATGTAAACTTCTAAATTCAAAACAGTGGTCAGTGCATATTCAAAACTGTGGTTTTGATCATCACAAAAAAATCAATTCACTGAGATTTTAGAATTTATTCACCTCAGAGGACTAATCTTGCCTGCACTAATGTGAAGGGTGATACTGAGATCTTGACTGCAGTATGCAGTCCAGGTCTGGCTCAAAAACAGTGGTTTTGATGCGCAAGACGTCACGCAGGTGAGAGTCACCTAGTCTCGTCCTCACGCGGCTCTTATTAATGTTCATGACTGAGAATGTCTTCTCGCACAAGTATGTCGAGCCAAACAAGCTCAGCATTTTCTTAGCGAATGTTCGAATCTCTTGGAACCTGCCTTCATCCAGCTGGCGGTAGAAGTTGACAAGAGGGAGCTGTTGGTGCTGACTGCGACACTCGGCGTCACACTGCAGCTCAATGAGCTCCAGCTGCAGGTGGTCATCAGGGTCCACGGAGAAAGGAGAGGAAAAAAGCGTGATCTCCTTTTCAATAGCTGCAAAATCCC
>NW_018128417.1:44089-49397 GCF_001952655.1 Monopterus albus
GTACCACAGTGTTACGAGCCAGGCAAACATTGGCAAACTCTTGCTTCTTCTCAGGACAAATTTTCTCAACCATTTTCATCACGCAGTCTTTAATAAATTCACCCTCAGTGAAAGGTTTGCAGTGCTTGGCAATCAGCGTTGCCACCTCGTAGCTCGCCTTTGTGGCATTTTCATTTGACTCACGGGCTCTTGTGAAAAAGCGCTGCTGTGCTATTAAAACAGCTTCCAGTTGCTTCAATTTTTCGCCACGTTCGTTCCCAGTTAGCTTGTCATAGTTAGCATGTTTCGTCTGGTAGTGCCTCTTGATATTGAATTCCTTGAAAACAGCCACAGTCTCTTGGCAAATTAGGCAGACACAGTTGTTTCATATTTCAGTGAAAAAATACTGCAATTTCCACTTGTCCTGGAAGCGGCGGCCCTCGCTGTCAACTTTCCTTTTTTCAGTTACAGTCACCATGTCAGAAATGGGCCGGGCTGAAAGGATCACACAAGGGACACGGCGGCGAGAGTGCGGCCACGGGTCTACTGCCATCTTCTGGTGAAATGTAAAATAGCTTTTTTTGTACGCGTGTATTTTATACTGTGGTCAACAGTGCTGGTGGGCCACATATTATTGATTTTATGACAGAAGCTGCGGGCCGGCGAAAATTTGAACACGGGCCGCAATTGGCCCCCGGGCCGGACTTTGGACATGCCTGCTTTATGATGAGCACTCAAGCAGGAAAACTTTGTCAGCCTTTGATTTGTCAACCATATTTGTAGGGTGGCTCTGGCTTAAGAGGTAGAGTGGGTTGCCTCCTGGCGGTTCGATTCTTAACCTCTCCAGTGCACGTGTCAATTGCCCTTGAGCAAGACACTGCACTCCCAGTGATATCACCAGCGCGTGAATGTGTGTGTGTGCCTGGGAGTGCGAATAGGTGAAGGGGCAAATAGTGTGAAAGTGCTTTGAGTGTGCTGCAAAGCATAGAAAAGTGCTATACAAACTGTTTACCATTTAAATCAGTATTGGAAAATTTGTGACAAAGATGATGACAAACTGCTATAAATGCACAACAAATGAGGCTTCACAGGATGGATTTCCTTTCAGGCATCAGATCAGGTTGGAGCCGTTTCAGAAAAGAAAACAAAATCCAATTTAGTTTAAAATACACTTACTGTAAATTATAACTCTTATGACACTGTAGTAAAAATACTCTATTATTACAGTACAGCAATAAAGTAGTGGTGAAGTTTATGGAGCAGTTATATAAATCAAGATGTTACAGACATGTAGACTCACAGTTGTGCTTTAGTAAATCATTTTAATCAGTGGAAATAACCACAGAAATACCTGCAGGCCTTTAAGTCAGATTTTAAAAACAAGATGTGCCTGCTTCATGTCAGAGGTCTGTAGCAACACTACTCTATACTCCAGGCTGAACGACGTATGAAAGGATCTGGCAGATGTAACTCACCTTGATAAAACTCTCTGCTGCCTGTCGAGCTTCAGCAAGTGGCTGTGCTGTGAGAAAAGCTTCTTGGTGATCTAACAGACATGAATACAGGGTCAGGAAAATTACTACCAACTAGTATAGTCATTATTTACACCACCAAAACATTTGGTAAGAGCATGATCTATGTGAAATGGTGAAGAGATCCGAGTTTGGTACATAAAAAGATTTGACTTCACATGGTGAAAACCCCTCAGATGCTGGACTCTTGTCCTGGTGGAAATAATATTAATATGCAGTATTTCATGCATGACACTCTGCTGTGAGATGCTTTACTAAGGAAATGTTGGATCAATTCTTTTATTCATAAACTGTGTTGTGTGTTTTAATTATTCAACAGAGGATTTTGTTCAGTTCTTTAAACTTTTAAAACAGTCCAATTCCTGCCACCAAGTCTTGTCTTCAATTTTAGTCTCCTCTTTAGTGGAGAGAGAGTTTTATTTTGTCTTATCTTTGTGAATTCAAATTATATGTGTTCAATTTAAATTTTATTTGGTTCAACATCCATGGACAATCCTGCACATTACTGTCCAATTCACTTAGAAAATCCATTCTACACACTGTACAGTGTGTATTCAGCACACAAAGTATAGCTATCTCTATTGTTCATCTTATTCTCTTTTATTTAGTTTTGTTAGGTACATTAGACTGTGTTGTTTCTACCTAGATACTGCAGTTTTCCTTAGGGAATAAAAAGTACTCACTATCTCCCTCTCTTTATAGCCAACTTGCAAACTGTCTTTTTTTAAGTGTTATCACTGTACTGTATACATAAACATTTAAAAGAGAGAAAGCTGACCTGTGCCAAACAAAATGACATTGACTCTGAGGTCAGAGCCGAGGACTTTGAGGATCTGCAGGGCGATTCTCTGTGCCATGTGGAGAGACTCTCCCTTCATGGACTCAGACGTGTCCAGCAACAGCACAACTTCATTGGATGCTGAACTAGAGCTGATGTCAAAGTCCGGAAAGAAAACCAACATGCAGGCCTAGGGAGGAGAATGAAAGATTAAATGTGAAAACTAACTGAATGAGAGAAAGGGAAATAAACAGAGTGACTGACCTGGCTGTCCTTGTCGGGGTGCTCCTCCACCCACATCCTGGGCAGGTGAACCTCAGACAGAGTAACTGACAGCTGGAAACCGTCTGGGCCCATGACCTCTCCTGGCAGCACACTCACCACTGCCTTACAGTCTGTTCTCTGTGGGAGCACACACACACAGGTGCATACAGAAAGGAAATGGGACAAACGTAATGATAGAGAGACAATTTAATGACAAATCCGCATCTAGTCACTAAAGAAAATGTCTGATACAATAAAACACAGACAAGCAGGCATATATGAGTGAAGCTGTAAGAAGCAGAACTTGAGTATTTTGGTATAAGAAAAAAAAAACTAAAATGTTACGATTATGTTAATTACAAATTCTCAGCTGACAGATTTCTCACTTTATTCAGCATGTAAACATGAGGTGGAGCTGAACTGTATGAAGGAGTGAACTTTTTTGCAGCGCAGAGGCTGTGACACAGCTTCAAACAAAACTTTTTCCAAGTTCATTTGGAATATGGAGGCATTCTAATTTAATTAGTAATTTAGTAGACAAATGTCAACATTTTTCAAACATTTCAAAATGTGTCAAGTTCAGAACAAAACTTGCACATTTGCAGACTTTTCCGACTTGTGTAGGAACCCACTAAAACAGAGAAAACAACTGACAACCATGTAGCATCTGCCTAATTAAAATATGATTTATAATACCTGGAAACAGCCAAATTACCTTCATTTTGATTTTGTGAGTAATGCACTGCAGGCTGCTGATTTCATAGGGCATTTCAATTGACATGTCGAGGGTGAACTCCCTGTGCAGAGGAAACAATGCATTTTACACAGAGGAGGACACACAGGCAAACACAATTTTCCATCCAAATGTTTTACGTGATACCGTTTCACTACACTACACCACTGAACATTTAGTATTAAAAATGGAGTCAGATTTCATTTGGAGTCAAAATTAAGCTAAACCAATACCATAAAAATAGTTTAACACACCCCTCCTTGAACCACCGCCTTATTGTGGTGGAAGGGTTTGAGTACCCGAGTGATCCTAGGAGCTATGCTGTCAGGGGCTATATGCCCCTGGTAGGGTCTCCCAAGGCAAACAAGTCCTAGATGACGGGTCAGACTAAGAGCGATTCAGAAAGCCCTTTATGAATAGTTTAAAATCAAGGACCGTGACGTCGCCTGGCATGGCGCAGCCAGGGCCCCACCCTGGAGACAGGCCCGGGGTTGGGGTTCGAATGCGAGCGCCTGGTGGCCGGGCCTTGCCTTACGGGGCCCGGCCAGGCTTAGCCCGAATGAGCGACGTGGGGACGTCCTCCTGTGGGCCCAGGAGGATCCGTAAGGGGCTCGTGCACAGTGGATCAGGCAGCAATCGAAGGCAAGGGCCCTGATGACCTGATCTCTGGACATGGAGACTAGCCCTGGGGACATGGAATGTCACCTCGCTGTTGAGGAAGGAGCCCGAGCTTGTGCAGGAGGTTGAGAGGTACCGGCTAGAGATAGTCAGGCTCGCCTCCACACACAGCTTGGGCTCTGGAACTTTAGTCCTTGAGAGAGGCTGGACTCTCTACTATGGAGTTGCCCACGGTGAGAGGTGGTTGTTTCATCTGTCCTCTGGCTGTATGTCTTGGACACTTGGGTAAAGAGAGGGGCGGAGCTGTCAACTGATCACCACCTGGTGGTGAGTTGGATCCGATGGCGGGGGAGGAAGCTGGACAGACTCGGCAGACCCAAATGTATTGTGAGGGTCTGTTGGGGAGGTTTAGCAGAACCCCACTGTCAGAGATCTTCAACTCCTACCTCTGGCAGAGGTTTGACCAGATCCCGGGGGAGGTTGGAGGCATTGAGTCCGAGTGGACCATGTTCTCCACCTCCATTGTCGATGTGGCCGTAAGGTCTCCGGTGCCTGTTGTGGTGGCAATCCCTGAACCTGGTGGTGGACACTGGAAGTAAGGGATGCCGTCAAGCTGAAGAAGGAGTCCTTTCGAGCCTGGTTGGCTCGTGGGACTCCTGAGCCAAGCGGGCTGCAGCGAAGGCAAAAACTCGGGTCTGGGAAGAGTTCGGTGAGGCCATGGAGAAGTACTATCGGTCGGCCTCAAAGAGATTCTGGCAAACCGTCCGGCGCCTCAGGAGGGGGAAGCAGTGCCCTGCCAAAACTGGGGGAAGCAGTGCCCGCTAAAACTGTTTACAGTGGAGGTGGGCAGCTGTTGACTGGATGGTGGAAGGGATGGTTTGAGGATCTCAACTCCGGCATCACGTCTTCCGATGAGGAAGCAGAGGACAGGGGCTCGGAGGTGGACTCATCCATCACCCAAGCTGAAGTCACTAAGGTAGTTGAGAAGCGTCTCGGTGGCAAGGCACCGGGGGTGGATGAGATTCGCCCCAAGTACCTAAAATCTCTGGATGTTGTGGGGCTGTCTTGGCTAACACACCTCTGTAACATCACGTGGCGGTTGGGGGCAGTGCCTCTGGATTGGGAGGCCGGTCTCTCTTTTCAAGAAGAAGGACCCAAGGGTGTGCTCCAACTACAGGGGGATCACACTCCTCAGCCTCCCCGGGAAAGTCTATGCCAGGGTACTGGAGAGGAGAATTCGACCGATAGTTGAATTCCGATTCTCACCTATGATCATGAGCTTTGGGTCATGACCGAAAGGGCAAGATCCCAGATACAGGCAGCCGAAATGAGCTTTCTTCGCAGGGTGGCGGGGCGCTCCCTTAAAGATAGGGTGAGGAGCTTGGTCCACCGGGATTAGAAACA
>NW_018128417.1:49489-55721 GCF_001952655.1 Monopterus albus
CGCGGCTGGCCTGGGAATGCCTCGGTATCCCCCCGGAGGAGCTGGAGGAAGTGTCTAGGGAGAGGGAAGACTGGGCATCTCTGCTTAGAATGCTGCCCCTGCAACCTGGTTCCGGATAAGCGGAGGAAGATGAATGGATAGATAGATTAACACATAGTATAATAGAGCTCACCTTGTACTTGCTGCCTCATCAGTCAAACACACCTTCTCCACAGTGACCTGTGGAAAACAGAGGGGTCAAAGTGTTTATCTGTCATATGCAACTTCGGGTTGGTGGGGAGTTCCTGCTTCAAGTGGAGGAGTTCAAGTATCTTGGGGTCTTGTTCACGAGTGAGGGAAGGATGGAACAAGAGATTGACAGGGGGATCGGTGCAGCTTCTGCAGCAATGTGGTCGATGTACTTGTCCATCGTGGTGAAGAAGGAGCTGAGCTACAAGGTGAAGCTCTCGATTTACTGGTCGAGCTACATTCCGATTCTCACCTATGATCATGAGCTTTGGGTCATGACCGAAAGGGCAAGATCCCAGATACAGGCAGCCGAAATGAGCTTTCTTCGCAGGGTGGCGGGGCGCTCCCTTAAAGATAGGGTGAGGAGCTTGGTCACCCGGGATTAGAACCACTGCTCCTCCACATCGAGAGAAACAAGCTGAGGTGGCTCGGGCATCTGTTTAGGATGCCTCCTGGGCACCTTCCTTGTGAGGTGTTCCGGGCATGTCCCACTGGGAGGAGGCCCCATGGAAGACCCAGGACACGCTAGAGGGACTATGTCTCTCGGCTGGCCTGGGAATGCCTCGGTATCCCCCCGGAGGAGCTGGAGGAAGTGTCTAGGGAGAGGGAAGACTGGGCATCTCTGCTTAGAATGCTGCCCCTGCAACCTGGTTCCGGATAAGCGGAGGAAGATGAATGGATAGATAGATTAACACATAGTATAATAGAGCTCACCTTGTACTTGCTGCCTCATCAGTCAAACACACCTTCTCCACAGTGACCTGTGGAAAACAGAGGGGTCAAAGTGTTTATCTGTCATATGCACAGTTAGGAAACGTGTTTTGTTGAGGCTGAGATTATTGTCCTTGCACCATGACACCAGACTGGCCACCTCCCTCCTGTAGGCTGCTTTGTTCCAGCCAGTGATGCGACCTATCACTGCACTGTCGTCCGCGAACTTTAGGATAATGTTGTCTTTGTGGGAGGCGACACAGTTGTGGGTGAACAGGGTGTAGAGGATGGCACTGAGGACACATCACTGTGGGGTGTCAGTGTTTGTAATAATGCTGGCTGAAATCCTATTGCCAATCCTGACAGTCTGGGGCCTGCCAGTCAGAAAGTCCAGGAGCCAGTCACAGAGGGTGGGGTGCAGACCCAGTGTGGATAGCTTGTGGGTGAGTTTGTGGGGGACAACTGTGTTGAAGGCAGAGCTGTAGTCAATGAAGAGTATCCTGATGTAGGAGTCTCCATTTTCCAGGTGAGAAAGGGAATAATGAAGGGCAGCTGCGATGGCGTCTGAGGTGGCCCTGTTGGGCCGGTAGGAATACTGCAGGGGGTCCAGGGTGTCTGGTATACTGCTCTGAATGCGGGCCAGAACCACTCTCTGAAAACACTTCATAATAATTGGGGTGAGTGCCACTGGTAGTCGTTCAGGCAGGTGACCGGGCTCTTCTTGGGAAGGGGGACAATGGTTGTGGTCTTAAAGCAGGTGGGAATGATGCTCTGGCTGAGGGAGAGATTGAAGATGGTGGTGAGAACATCAGCCAGCTTGCTAGCATATGTCCTGAGGGCCCCTCCCAGGGATGTTGTGCCTCACACACACACACAACGAGATGAGGCCCAGCAGCCTGTCCTGAATTCAAACAGGCGGGGACAAAGTGGCACTAGCAAAGAGAGAAAGACACTAGCCTGATGTAGCATCTTTGAATGTCAAAGAAAATAAAGGAAAGACAAGCTAATTCAAACCTAGCGAAAGATATATGGAAAACATGCTGAGTACTGCCTCCAGCTGTGCAGGACCATGAGGCACATTTAATACAACACAACATAGCCAGTGGATTTCAACAAGCAGGCTTTATTAATGCTTCAAGGGCTGCCCTCCACCATTTTATCTAATAAATGCATGTAAAACATTCACCAAAAGGAAAATGAGAATAACAGTGATGCAAATACCTGAATATAAAATACAAGTTTTATTATTATTTTGCTTCCATAACTGTCAGCTTGCACAATAACAACTGATCCTTTGTGGTGGGTCTGTTAGTTTTTTGTTAGGCTCCTTGTACTCTACCTGTGTGGTCTGGTTGAGTGCTGCACTCTTCTGCCACGGAGCCACACTCCCAGGCAGCGTGAAGAGGATGCCCCCATCTCTGATGATCAGCTCAGACACAAAGGTAACTTTAATGAGAACAGTCGCGCCCGGCGGCAGATTGCCCACACTGATGGTGAACACGTCCTGCAGCGAGCACACAGGGTAGAAGCACACTTTTACAAATCTGTTTAATCATAAAACAAGTTTTGAACTTTAATAAAATGCGGTGAAAAGGGGCTACAAAATATTCTGGTATGATTGGTCAGTCAGACTTAGAGACTGAATCAGAATGATGATGTGCGGACTTACGGGGGCATCCTGATCCATGAGGTAGGCTCCATGGCCTTTCTCAATAGCCTGCTTGTACTCCTTGCGAGCCCGCTCCTTCTCTTTCACCTGAGAACCAGACAGAAAAACAAGTTTTGCTAATGATCCATAATGTTAGTTTCATCCTTTGTGCTGTACTGCTGGGTTAGGTTTACTGCATGGTTACTGAAAAATAAAGGAACAAGATTAAAAACAGAAGAAATCAAAAACAAGAAAAGTTCAGCTCTGTTACCTGTCCCACCACATGTTTCCCATTAATGAAAGCTTCAAATCCACACACTGCTGCAGAATCATCCAATGGGAAGACATACTTTGCCTCAATGGGCACAGAGCTCATGTTGGTGTATTTTTGGAAAATGATGACCTAAGAGAGGACAGGGTGAGAGGAGTGAACAGATGACACGACATACTGTCAGTGCTTCATTAGAGATGAGAGCCAGTGAGACAATTTACATCCAGTAGTCTGATGCTTTTCAGGAGGATTCAAATGAACTACCAGACGATGTGCTGCCAACAAACTAAGACAAAGTGAATGGTAAATGAACTGTATTTATATAGCGCTCTTCTCACAGTGTGTTGCACTGGCCAAAGCGCTTTACAGGAGATCATACACCATTCACACACCAATGACGACAGGCTGCCACGCAACAGTGCTAGCTAGTCAAGCCACCGGGAGCAATTCGGGGTTCAGTGTCTTGCTCAGGGACACTTAGGCATGCGGGGAGACCGGGAGTCGAACCACCAACTTGCTGGTTAGGAGACTACTGCCCTACCTCGTGAGCCACAGCCACCCCACGATGAGTCATTTTTGTTCACCTGAGAGAGCAGATCCATCAGTTTGCACTTCACATGGACGGCCTGCAGAGGAAGCTGCTGACCAGACCCATCCAACAGTCCAGCTGTTATGTCCTCCAGCGGGTTTTTAATCATTTCAATCCCGTCATCCTCCGAACAGAGCTCTACACACACATACACAAAATGCTTGTTGGCTTGCATTGCAATCACAACACTATGGGATATTTCTTGAATGATGCATTCCTTTTAATTTTAATTTACTGAATGTATATCATCTATGTGTCTGTGTTATTGTGTCATTTTATTTTTTTGCACGGATCTTATTTATTCTATTTTAGTTATTTATTGTGATTTTATTTTGCCATGTAAATTACTTTAAAAACAACATCCAGTTGACCAAAGTGCTATATAAATAAATTTGATATGAATAAGTACACTTAATATGTAAAACCAAGTATTTCATAACATTTATGTGAAAAAAAAAACCTAAGTCTATAGAGTGATTTTGTCTGATAAAAGAATGTTTTGGGGGGAAAAATTTTTTTTTTTTTTTGAAATGTGACAAGACTTACGACAATAATTTAACTGACTTTTAATCTATTGTTACTATTTACTATGTGGTGTATTCAGTACAGTACATAAATTGTATTCTCCACTCTTAATAGAGAACATGAAGCTGACATCATGCTGTGTTGAATTTTGGGGAAATGTGCCATGTTTGGAGCATCACGTTCATCAACCATAGATATATATACTACATATAATTTTAACAACTAAACACTATCCCATACAGCTAGATACAGTAGCAGATTCTTCAGCTACGTCCAAACATCCACTTCAGTGTTCAGTTTGAGCAAAGACAGGACAGAAATTGCTTCATCTGCAGTGTTTGTGTTATCTGCTGACAGATGCTAGCTAGTGTTAGCTCCTGAACCAAGAGCTCAGATCAGGGTGCAGAGTCATTTTTCAGTCAGTTGACGGGATCTCTAGGTCCGCTACGAGTTGGCTACAGTCAGCTAAGGTTATCCATCCTGGATTACCACAGTCAGTAAAGTGAAATCTAAACAATTTAAGCAACTTTTTAGCCAAACAAAACAATAATGTATGCAGGTAAATACAGCATGTGCCTCCAAAAATGATACCCCCTCCCAATATTCAACACAGTGTGAAGGACCTTCCCATTCTCTGTATAGTAGATATTACCATGAATCTTATTCCACATCCTTCCATTATTTCCAACAATTAAAGACAGTTGCTACACTTCAGTTACTTTTTCATGGAAATGTGATGAATGAGAATGGTACACAGCAATTTGATGGTTAGCAAGAAAAGCACCATCTCTGGTAATGATACTTGTGTTTGGACATAAAAAAACAAAGCTTTTAAAATCAGTGGGAAAAAGTAGAGACATGTTTTGTTCAAACTTAAAATTTTACTGCAAATATCAGGGTTTCAGTTTTAAGTGACACATGCAGTAACAGATTATGCTGCAGCAGGTTTGGCCAATAATGATACAGATACTTACAGTAAATGTGAAATATTTGGCAAGGGTCTGGTGCTCACCTTGGTCAGACGAGGGGGGACACAGCTCAGCGGAGGTGTTGACGGCAGGACCGAAGTCCGTCAGTGCATCTCCCTCGACGCTGAACCAAATCACATACTTTAGCTTCACCTGATCAGGACTGTACACCACGTACTCATCATCCTTGACACAAGCATAATTACATGTCAGAGTACACATGTTAGGGCTGAGTGATTCCAAGTCAAATATAATCATAAAACATTTTTACAGAATACCTCTATACAGTGTGACAGTATTTTAGGGATATAATTTCTTACCTTTAGAGGATACTTACACAGAATTTTCAGTGATCACTAATTTGAATATGAAAACTAAAAGGTACAATATTCAGTGTTCATTTCAGTCAGTTTGTAAAATGTATTTTAATTAATGGCAATACTTAACAAGAAATTATTTTAGCTGTACACACATAAAGCTTTTAGTTTCTTTAGAGCAAAGTTAAAATGTTTAACTTTGTGTTCACCTGAAAACTGGTCCAGAGCAGAACGTCAGAACCAGTTGGTTTGACTGGTTCACGTTATCACAATAGGCAGGTGATTGCCTCACATTTGGTACTCAATCTGGAAGTTCTGCCCAATTACCTATTTATAAGGATAATCACCTTTATTTGGCCAAGTATGTTACACACACGGAATCTGTACAGAACCGAGGCAGTCATCTTCCTGTTGGGAGACGACTGCTCTACCCACCGCACTGTCGCCTCCCCCCTTTCATTCATACACACATTCCTACCTCAAATTCTGAGTAAATGTGACGAGTGTAGCGGACCCCGTGCACGCTGTGGTATCCCTCAGGAGCCTGTGTCAGTGTGAGGTCCGTCTTACGGACGTCCTTGCATTGTCCCAGCGCCACATCACACACCAACAGCAGCCGAGAGCCGTCTGTCGCACTGGGCTTGGAGTATTTCAAACTGGTGCTGTGGATGCAGAAAGTCTTAGTGAAGATGACTCCGTTTGGCCTTAATTGGTTTTTTTATGTTTCAAGGCAATAAAAACAGCAACTTGTGAGTCACATTAAGGACAAGCTGCTGTTTGTGAAGAAAGCTTTTATGGAATAAACCTCATAAATTTCAGATTTCTACTAACCTAATGACATCACTGAAGTAGATTCCACTGCCCAGATTACCAGCATCTGTTCTCTCTATCCCATGATGTTCCACTCCAACACGGGGTAACAGCAGACCGCTAAAAAGAGTGAAAATGCTGAGTTAAAAAAAAAAAAAAAAAAAA
>NW_018128417.1:55760-58033 GCF_001952655.1 Monopterus albus
GACCCTAAAAAAAGAGAAAAAACTGAGATAAAAAAAAAAAAAAAAAAAAAAGATCGAAGTTGGATTTCTTAATTGTTCAGTTGCAGATGTAAACCTGCACTGCACTATATGCACGACCCCATCCATATTAATGGCATGGCTGTTGAACGCGTCTCCAGCTTCAAATTCCTGGTGACCCACATCTCAGAGGATCTGTCCTTGACCACCAACACCTGCAGCCTGGTTAAGAAGGCTCACCAGCACCTCTTCTTCCTGAGGACACTGAAGAAGAACCACCTATCTTCAGCCATCCTGGTGAACTTCTACCGCTGTGCCATCGAGAACATCCTGACCAACTGTATCACAGTGTGGTATGGAAACTGCTCTGTCTCTGACCGCAAAGTGCTGCAGCGGGTAGTGAAAACTGCCCAACACATCACAAGGACTCCACTTCCAACCATTGAGGGTGTCTACAGGGAATGCCGTCTTCGACGTGCTCGCAGCATTCTCCAGGACTCCTCTCACCCTGGTCACAAACTGTCTGACCTCCTGCCCTCTGGGAGGGGCTTCAGGGGCCTCCAGACCAAAACCAGTAGACTCAGGAACAGCTTCTTCCCCACATCTGTCTCCTTACCAAACACTGTCCCCCATTGACCCCCCACTGCCTTCCTCTATACCACTACACACACACCTCACCCCTTCTCATCTCTCCTCCCGGGACTAATGCAATACACTTCTGTTACCTGTAACACTGACGTGATCTGTTAATTTCCACATACTCTACTCACAGGATACTGCTCTATTATTCATTTGCACACTGTTCATATGCTGATACTGTATATCCATCTTTGCACTATTTACATCCATTGAACTGTTCACTCATGTAACTTATCTTCTTATTCTGCACCATTTCATTCCATCTCATCCCATTGCACTAGTGTTTTATAGCTTAATGTAAATTATCCATTACTGGTAATTTAAATCCATAAAGTCTGTTGTATATTACTCTACATAATTTACTGTTTGAGTTTGAGACTCCTGTTATAGAAACAGATGGTCATCACATCATACCTCATGAATGTAGAATAAACTAGAGAAATGCATTTTCTGAAGAAAATGCGTATGGATGCTGAGTGCTGAAAGATCACCCTGAAAATGCTGAACATTTTGACACCTGAATAGTTTTGCTAGCTGAAATTATGCTGAAGTAAAATTTTCCCATTCATTTGAATGGAGCAAGATTTTCAAAATAAAGCTAAATATGCCTAAAGTATGAACTTTAGAAAGCCTCTGAATAGAAGCATGAATGTCCTTGAAGAGCTGAATATTTTGATACCTGAAATAGCTGAAAGTATGCTGAGTGTAGAATTTTTCCATTCATTTGAATGGAGCAAGATTTTCAAAATAAAGCTAAATATTTTTAAAGTATGAAGTTTAGAAAGATTCTGCATAGAAGCATGAATGTCCTTGAGGAGCTCAACATTTTGATAGCTGAAATAGCTCATAAGGTATGCTGAAGTAGAATTTCCCCATTCATTTGAATGGGGCAAGATTTTCAAAATAAAGCTAAATATTTCAAAAGTAGTAGTAGTGGTAGCTGAATGTCTCACGAGTTGAACAGAGTTGAAATGGCATTTCTAGCACAAGCTATGCTGGAGATATTAAGGTTCAAACTTTGTCCCATTCATTTCCAATGGGAAAATTTATGTGCAAAAAGCTGAATTTATTAAAAAGTATAAAAGTTATAAAAAATCTGTATACAAGCACACATGTCCTTAAACAGCTGAACATGTTGATACCTTAATGGTGTGTCTAGGTGCAAAAATGCCTGACGAGTTAGAGGCCAAAAAACAGTGGTAGAAACCAGAATAATAACTAGAAAACTGCATTTCCTGTCAAAAATGCGTGTATGGATGCGAATTGTTGAGAGATCGCCCTGAATATGCTGAAGACTTTGACACCTGAATGGTTTTGCTAGCTGAAAGTATGCTGAAGTAGAATTTCCCCATTGTTTTGAATGGTGCAAAACTTTCACAATAAAGCTACATATTGAAGAAGTATGGAGTTTAGAAAGGTTCTGAATAGAAGCATGAATGTCCTTGAAGAGCTGAACATTTTAACAGCTGAACGTATTCTGAGCTAGAATTTCCCCATTCATTTGAATGGTGCAAAACTTTCAAAATAAAGCTACATATTTCAAAAGTATGAAGTTGAGAAAATGTCTGAATAGAAGCATGAATGTCCTTGAGGAGCTGAACATGTTGATACCTGAAATAGTCCAAAGTATGCAGAGG
>NW_018128417.1:60513-61641 GCF_001952655.1 Monopterus albus
AAGGTAGACAACATATAAATATTGATTATAAAAAAAGAGGGACCCCACCCACCTCCAGCATGGACTGTTTACGCCACCACCCTCTGGCCGGAGGCTCAGGAGTTTGAAATGCAGGACCTCTAGACTGAAAAACTCTTTCTTTCCCTCTACCATCAGACTCCTGAACAGTTGACAGGAGTTATTACAAGAAAATATGCCGTGTACTGACAACCTGTACTGTTACATTCTCAGTCTGCACATGCATAATTGCACATTGATACTACTGCACATGCAGCATACATGTAGCATACACTCTTTTATCATATTTTTATATATTGTTATTATCTCTGCATTTGCTGTTTAAAGTGCTTTAGATCTTGTGTTACTTAATCATCTACTTTATATTTCATTTGTATTGTGTGGCATTCGTGTGGATGGCAAAGTAAGATTTTCATTGCACAGGGAAACACGTTTCCTAACTGTGCACATGATCTGTATAATATTTAGAGGTGTTCCTAATACTGTAATCTTCTCATATATATGTAGCTGAGGAGAACAAAATATTAAGACCCCCCTTAAATAAGCTATGACATCAAATATTAACCTGTAATTGGATGTATTCATTTATGACAATTTCATCTATAATTGAAATATTTATATTTCTCTTTATTTTAAGTTTATATGTATTTCGGGTTTTATTTTTAAAACCGGGATGTTATTTTGACGAAAGAGGAAGCACGAAAATACTTCAGGTAGCTTAACTTCGCTAATTCACGAGTGTAGCACCATCCGATCGCAATAATAATGGCATATTCGGATGCCTGACAATTTTCTCTGCCATTTACATGTATTATATGTGTGTGAGAGCTTAAGGATGGCAGAATAGAAGCAGAAACATCACAGAAATTGATGAGAAACACACACAGACGAACGCGGAGCGGGGGTCACATGACGCTACAGTGGGGGTAATTGGAAAAGAATGGAGCCATTGACTTTGAATGGAGAAGTAGACAAAATATAAATATGGATTAAAAATAAACCGTAAGAGATATCAAGAAGATATTTACAACATCAATACCTGATTATGTCACGAGTTGAATACAGTTAGAATGGCATTTCTAGCCCACGGTATGCCTGAGATATTAAGGT
>NW_018128417.1:66660-74929 GCF_001952655.1 Monopterus albus
GAAGATCACCAGGACTCCACTGCCCTCTCTGCAGAGCATTTACCACCGCAGGGTGCGTAGGAAAGCTGCCTCTATCCTCAAAGATCCCACCCACTCCCAGCACGGACTGCTCAATTCTCTGCCCTTTGGCCGGAGGCTCAGGAGTGTGAAATGTAGGACCTCTAGACTGAAAAACTCTCTTTCTGTCTGTCATCAGACTCCTGAACAGTTGACATGAGCTATTACCAGAAAATATGCCATGTAATGATGACCTGTACTGTTACATTCTCAGTTTGCACATGCATAATTGCACATTGATACTACTGCACATGCAGCATACACTGTCTTATCATATTTTTATATATTGTTATGTCTGCATTTGCTGTTTAAAGTGCTTTAGATCTTGTTACTTAATCATCTACTTTATATGTCATTTGTATTGTGTGGCATTCATGGCAAAGTAAGATTTCAGAGCAATATTTCTCTTTATTTTAAGTTTATATGTATTCCGGGTATTATTTTGAAAACCGGATGTTATTTTGACAAAGCAGGAAGCACGAAAATACTTCAGGTAGCTTAACTTCGTCAATTCACGGGTATAGCAGCATCCGATCGCAATAATAATGTCATTTTCGGATTCCTGACAATTTTCTCTACCACTTTCATATATTATATGTGTGTGAGAGCTTTAAGGATGGCAGAATAGGAGCAGAAACATGGCAGGAATCGATGAGAAACACACACAGAGGAAAGCGGAGCAGGGGGCACGTGACACTACAGCGGGGGTAATTGGAACAGAATGGAGTCATTGACTTTGAATGGAGCAGTAGACAAAATATAGATATGGATTAAAAATAAACCGTAAGAGATATCAAGAAGATATTTACAACATCAATGCCTGATTATATCACGAGTTGAATACAGTTAAAATTGCCCACGCTATTCCTGAAGTTAAGGTTCAACTTCTCACGAGTTCACAAGCAGCTTTTGACAGCGTCTGCAGAGACAAGCAGGCAGCGAAAACCGACGTGCATTTCAGCATTCAGTTTCAAACAAACAGAGCACCCTGTTGTGTTAGCACACTGTTGTATTATGTCATGATATTAAACAGATTGAAGGAACCGCGGCGTTATATAATTACAAAGACGTTTGCCTTCCAGCGCGTATTATTTGACTGCAAGTCAGTCAGGAGCGACAGAGTGAGAGACGGCGATTATCAAAGTGACACCCAATATTAATATATACAGCACTTTGTTGTGCTATTGCACTGTTGTATTATGTCAAGACTAAACAAAATGAAGGAACAGTTACGATTTACAAATATGCCGACGTTTTGCTACAGCGGATCGTCTGTATTGACTGTAAGTATATGGAGCAGTGAGACGTATGCAAATACCATTCATCCCATCTCAGTAACACTGACAGCTGAATTGGTGACAACATTCCGATACCTGAAATAGCTGAAAGTATGCTGAAGCAGAATATCGCCATTCATTTTTCGCCGCAGTTGTGTTTCAGCGGACCGTCTGTAGAACCATGAATGTCCTTGAAGAGCTGAACATTCTGATACCTGAAATAGCTGAAAGTATGCTGAAGCAGAATATCGCCATTCATTTTTCGCCGACGTTTTGTTTCAGCCGATCGTCTGTATTGACTGTAAGTATATGGAGCAGTGAGACGTATGCAAATACCATTCATCCCATCTCAGTAACACTGACAGCTGAATTGGTGACAATTTTCTCTACGATTGTCATCTATTATATGTGTATAATGCTTAAGAATGGCATAATAGCAGCACAAAAGCGGTAAGAGGAAGAGCAAAAGCATAGCAAAAGCTCCGAGACCGGGGAAGTCACGTGACTCATGGCTACCAATGGCATTGCACCAATACATTGTCTATGGACAAATATAAATGTCGATTACAAAAAAAACCATTAACAGATAGCAAGATGATTTTTGCACCATTAGTAGCTGAACGTCTCACGAGTTGAATAAAGTTGAAATGGCACTTCTAGCCCAACGTATGCCGGAGATATTAAGCTTCCAATTTTGCCCCATTCATTTCCAATGGGGAAATTTCTGTAAAAAAAGCTAAATAGCTTAAAAAGTATAAATGTTACAGACAATAAAAATACAAGCACACATGTCCTTAAGGAGATACACAGTGTGATACCTCAATGGCCCTTGTAGGTGAAAGTATGCTGCATGAATTAGATGCCGAAGAACAGTGGTACTTCCAGCGTATTATTTGACTGGAAGTCAGGGAGCGACAGAGTGAGAGACGGCGATTATCAAAGTGACACCCAATATTAATAAATACAGCACTTTGTTGTGCTATTCCAGTGTTGTATTATGTCAAGACTAAACAAAATGAAGGAACAGTTACGAGTTACAAATATGCCGACGTTTTGCTTTAGCGGATCGTCTGTATTTACTGTAATGGAGCAGTGAGACTTATGCGCTGGAATGAGCAACTTACGCAAATACCATTCATCCCATCTCAGTAACACTGACAGCTGAATTGGTGACAATTTTCTCTACGATTGTCATCTATTATATGTGTGTAATGCTTAAGAATGGCATAATAGTAGCACAAAAGCGGTAAGAGGAAGAGCGAAAGCATAGCAAGAGCTCCGAGACCAGGGGAGTCACGTGACGCATGGCTACCAATGGCATTGCACCAATGCATTGTCTATGGACAAATATAAATGTCGATTATAAAAAACCATAACAGATGTCAAGATGATTTTTTGCACCATTAGTAGCTGAACGTCTCACGAGTTGAATAAAGTTGAAATGGCGTTTCTAGCTCAAGCTATTCCGGAGATATTAAGCTTCCAACTTTATAATAAAAATTGTACAATAAAAATACAAGCACACATGACCTTAAGGAGATACACAGTGTGATACCTCAATGGCCCTTGTAGGTGAAAGTATGCTGCATGAATTAGATGCCGAAGAACAGTGGTAGAAACCAGAATAATAATAATAAAGAACTGGATAACATAGTGTGGATGCATACGCCTCCACACAATAAAGAAGAAGATAAGAGTGTGGATGCTCACATACAATAATAAAGAACAGGATAACATAGTATGAATCAGCATCCATACAATAATAATAATAACATAACATAATATGGATGCTGAAAAGCTTTGGATTAGATTAAACTAGTGCAGAGGTTGGGGTTACTAGGATTTAATTTAAATCAATACAACGCCCACGTGTGTGTGTGTGCGCAATCTCACCGAGACAGGATTCCTACAAAGTTGCTGGGCCTGGATGAATGGAGGAGGGTCTTAATGTTCCCCAGATCACTCTTAAACGTCTGCAGCTCCAATCCTCTGCTGACACGCAGGACCTGTAGGATCTTTACCTTGCTGCAAAACAGAGATAGAAACATTGGCAGTGCGGTGCCACACACATCTGAAAAAATATACAGTACTTAACACATTACTTACTAATTATAAGTATATGAAGAAACACTACAGTCTACACTAGGGTTTAAAACTCAAACACCACCCTGTGTTTCAGAGTTATTGGCTGGTTTGCAGCACTTAAGACACTTAGAAGCCATTTACCTCGATAACTAATCACTGCTATTAGAAATTTATTAACAGTTAATTTGAATATCTGTTACTTTATACAAATTTAACATCTGCATTTTCTCCATCTTGAGAAAAGTAAAGACCGGTTAAGATTAAACTGCACTGTATGCCTGTAAGTGCTCTTCAGTTACAGATCTAACTTAAGGAACATAGCAGTGTTTGGTTGACAGTGCAGAGAAAAGTGGGAGAGGGAAGGTATAAAACTGCTAGAAGAGCCATTTCAAACAATCTCCTGGTAGGTGTGTGACAAAAAGCACTGTATTGCTGTCAATGCCAGACATGCAAGCATTTCTGAGGCAGGATGCTACCTGTCCTGCAGCAGGGCGGTCACAGCCTGAAACTCCGAACTGCGGGGGGGAATTGTGTCGATGCTGCACCTCAGAGCACGGAACTTCCCCACACAGGAAGGTGCGGGG
This sequence comes from Monopterus albus, assembly GCF_001952655.1. NCBI lineage: Eukaryota > Metazoa > Chordata > Actinopteri > Synbranchiformes > Synbranchidae > Monopterus > Monopterus albus. Next base: position 70,664 of record NW_018128417.1, read on the forward strand.
CTCCTCAGAGTCATCTCACTCACGTTCAGAACGTCTCTAATTAACTTGACATAGAAAGGAATGTGTGCATGTTAGTATGGATATGCCAGATGGACAGTCATCTTAGATTTATGGTCAAACTGTAAAGGTGTGCTGTTTTGATGCACAGTGAAATAAGACAATTATCTAATTATTTGATAAGAGGTTGAAATAATCACACAAATACAATGTTTAGAAAAACTATTTCAAACATGTAATCCCTCAACAAATGCAAACATGATAGTCACTACAGTCAGTGATGTAACAGAAACGAATTTTGCCTTAAAATGTCAACCAGTGTGTTTATCAGACATACCGTACAACATACTAATTGTACATACCGTACAACATATATTCTATACGGGCGGCACAGCAGTGGTTAGCGCCTTTGCCTCACAGCAAGAAGGTTCTGGGTTCCGGGTATGAGCCCCAACCGACCCCTGTACCCACAGTCCAAAGACATGCAGCTTAAACTAAACTTTCCCTAGGAGTGATTGTGGTTGTGTGTGGTCGTTTGTCTACACGTAAGCGCTGTGATAGATTGGCAACCTGTCCAGGGTGGACCTCGCCTCTCATCCAGTGTCAGCTGGGATTGACTCCAACCCCCAATGACCCTATTCAGGAATAAGCGGTATAGATAATGGATGGATGGATAGATAAACGCTATACTAACCGTCTTTGTTAGTATAAAAAACCTAACATGTGACACTAAAAGGAAATGATTTTTAAAGGATGTAGTAGTTTTTGTCCACACAGTTTGGCTTGATTTTGTGAAGCTGATTAACTTCCTGATTTTCTTTGATATTGTGGGACAATCAACAGCACACTTTTCAACTGGGATGTTTTACTATGGAGTATGCTTCATTTGGTCACTTTCAGTGTGAACATCAATGGCTCAAAATCTGCTTAGGCTGAGTGCGTAGCATGGACTTAGGGCACGGCACAAGAAAAACCTTTCAAAACATGAACTTTGTTTCTTTTTTTGTGTGTCCATCTCTTAGTGCATGTGCTCATAACCACATGATGTGCAATGTTACCTGACAGAGGTCCAGTTTCTGAGAGATGAGCTTGGCATTAGGAACAAATTCGGGTGCCCAGTGCGGCAGCAGGGTGTAAACTTCTACCAGGAGAGGTATCACCTCGGCATGGTTTGCCTCATTTAGTTTCCTCTGGGCCTGAAGCAACAGGCCCTCTGCCCTGCTCACCTGCACAAATGGTTACACAGGGCACAGAGTATAAGAATAATTCTAATGAGAGTCTTTTGTGGAAGCTGGACAAGCAGATGGGACAGCTGATTTCAGTGGTCTGACTGAGCTTTGACAGAACAATCCACTCCTATTCCTTACATCATTGAGGCTGAGCTTGTTGACTGAAACTCTGAGGATGTTGCCAAGGCAGCCCAGGGCCTCAGTCCACAGCAGCTCCACAAATACGCCCACCTCCTGCGATAAGCTTCCAGTGTTCAGCTTCTCCTCCAGCAACAGCTGCCAGTTGAACAGAACACACGTCAATCAACTGATCAATCAGCAAATGTCTTGCTCAAAAGTCCTACTAAGAAACATAGAAATTCCTTTGTAAAGTCAGAAGACAAAATGTGTGCAAAGCAAACTGCAAACCTTCTATTTATCATTTGAAGCTGGTGAGTTAGTATGTGATGCTTATTAGGCTGCCACACTGTCAATATAGTTAGTAAACCTCAAGTCTGTTATGTAGTGTAATACTACTATCCATATTACTGAACTCTTTTCCTAATGTGACTAATATTATACACTACCAGTCCAAAAGGCTTGATCACATTTTACCATTGAACTGAATGGAAAGGTTTGTCGAAATATTTGACTGGCCATCATTATTTAAGTTAAGCATACTCCGTTAATGTATCACATTGGCAGGACATTTAGTAGCTTAATTCAAATTAGGAATATCCACTACATGACACCACTGGTTTTAAGAAAATACAGCTACTAGAACATGCCAAAAACTACAATACCCACAATGCATGTTGCAGGAAACTCATAATTGCTCACATTTTTATTTTTCTTTCTTTATACCAGACTGGCAGCAAAATGAGTAAACCATTCAAGTAACATGCAGTGAGTGAGCTGGACCTGCTGCAGAGGGGCAGAGCCAAGGTCCTGGGCCTGTGGATGGATGTTGCTCCTCAGATGCAGACCAGCAGCCTGCAGGCTCTTTCTCAGGGCCTGGTACACTGCCAGAGCTTCCTCTGAGGTGGAGAGAAACACCAGCATATCCCTCACTGCTGCCTTCTGTTAATACAAGCATAGTCCCACATTTTGATCACTTGTGATTCTGCTGAGGCTCAAGCTTTTCAACTATGGTCATCTGGTTTAATGTCCTTGTGATGGTCTAAATGCTTTCTCAGGGACCAGAAACTGAATAAATGTAGCTTTACCATTTTGGCCTATAAATTGAAACAAACAAAAATAAATATTGAAATGTTCTCATTAGTTTAACACTACTTCAAGTACCTTTTTAACTTCAGTTTACTGTCACAGCAGAAGTCAGCATGTTTTAAGATAAATACACAGGTCACAAAGACAGCAATAAAAAGTGTAGCTAACAAAAATGTAAAGTTGGCAAAACGTCAAACTAACCAACAGTGATATGACAGACACTATGTGTACAGTGTATTATACTGTTTGCAGCTGTGTTTTCAATATCAGGCTCACAAACGTTATTAGAATGCCAATTTGCTACCAAGCAAATAAGGTAATCTGTGAGATGAAATGCAATACAAGCAGGAAACCACAGTACAAAGTGCTCCATACCTTAGTGCCTATGGCATCCTTCCAGTACCTGACTACACGGTACTGCCGTTCATTTTTTACTCCGACACTCTGCAGCTCCAGCACGTACCAAGTGTTGCTGTTTGTCTTCAGAGGAATGTATTATTGGGAAGAAAAAAAAAAAAGTCATTCCAGTGCTGCTGAAATTGGACAGTCAGTAAGATAAACATAGCTTTACCTTTTCAAAGACCGAATACTTTGCCACTTGAAAATTATCCGGATACATTGGGAGATCAGGATCGGTCTCAGTATAAACTCTGTGAAATTAAACAAACAACAAAAAGCAATGATATTTCACATAATTTCATACAGAAGTGTTCAAGAAAACTAAATGTTAACTTAGTTACTGTATTACTGTTGTGTTGAGTTGAGTTTCCTCTAGCACCACGTCACAAAGATATGTGAGCAGTTGTTATTCTACCAGAGCGGTGTGCGGCACATCAACACCATTTCCCCACTGTTAAACTGTGCATGGACAGGCTGATATGAAAATGATAATTTTCCACACCTGAACTTTCCCAGGACATTTCTGCCCCTCTCCGGTGTCTCTGCCTTCTGAGTCACACTGACAAACTCCACAGGTTTGGCTTGGCCTTTGGGTGGCTCAGCAACTGTTGTGCTTGGTGGTTCTTTAGACAATACAACGCACAAGACAGAACAGTCATACTTACAACACAACTTGAGCTCACATCAAGAACCGGTATGGATTTAAACCAAAGTACACAGGCTGTGTAAGCACAGTGACAAATGGATTCTGACAAACTGCTCATTGCACAACAGTGCTGCAGGTTTGATTTAGCTTAGAATGTATAACAAAGTATGGCACAGACCAGATGATACAACACACCTTTATCTGACGTAAAGAATGTATGGACATCAATGTACAAACAGAAGTGGGAGGGCAAAACTATTGTGCCTCTGTCCATGGAGAAGGAAACCTATGACTTGTGAGTTCTGCGTGCAAATAAAACCAACTGCGTTTTATGACTCATTGTGCTGGAACTGGGTGGAGAAACTTTAGTTTGCCTGCCCTGTATAACTGGCTGAGACAGTAGGTTACATACAGTGAATGATTAACATTTTACATTCCCACATCTGTGACTGAACAAACAGTATAGAAACCCACAATGAACAGTATACACATTAGTGATGTCCAATTGACACCATGACACCTGTATTGAACCACTTCATCATTTGTATCGAGTATTGGTTCGTTCATTCAAAGGTTCGGTTTAGTGCCATCTGGTGGCAAAATAGTATGCAGCAGAACAATGTCTGAATTAAGTGATGGGTGTAACCAGGCCTGTGGTTCTCAAAGTGTGGGGCGCGCCCCACTAGTGGGGAATACAGACATGACAGGTGGGGTGCAATGAACGAAGAAAATTAGAAATGGGCCATTAATACAAGTAAATTAAAACAACATCAGTTCAGGGTCTGGGGG
>NW_018128417.1:74987-83437 GCF_001952655.1 Monopterus albus
TAATCAACCAAAAAGGCAGCCGAAAAGAAAATATGATGAAGCCCATCTTGCGCTTGGATTCACGGTTGGAATGGTAGGGGCAGAGGAGAGACCCATGTGTGCCTTGTGTCTTAAGCTGCTGGCAGCAGACAGCACGGGACCCAAAAAATTAAGAAGACATTTAGAGACAACACACCCTAGTCACATTAATAAACCACTCGACTTCTTTAAAAGAAAGCTGGCAGAAAACCATCAGCATGAAAATCGCATGGCAAAATCCACATCAATGAACAGCAAAGCACAAATGGCTTCATTCAAAGTTGCATACAGAATTGCACAGTGCAAAAAACCCACACACAATTGCTGAGCAGATCATTCTCCAGGCTGCTGTAGACATGGTGTCAATTATGCTGGATGAAAAAAGTGCTGCAAAATTGAAAAATATTCCTCTGTCAAACAATACAGTTGCACTTATATTTTATCTGTTTTGAACTTTGTGTTATTTGATATTTCATCCACTGAACTAGGCTCTGTGTGAATGATGTGAAAAGTTTTGTATAGATTGATTGGTCAGTTGGTTGAGTCTATGAACATATGTAGTGTTGTAGGAGGGAGAAGGCGTGCTTGGGGAAACAGGATGTGCTAGGATGATAATATGTGCGTATGCAACTAGGACAGGGTGTGAATAAATACAAGGGATGGGGAATCAATCATTTTTATTCAGGAACAGAAGTTTCTACACTGTCTTTGGACCGATCAGCTGAAAGTGTTCCCACAGTGGAGAACAGGGTCTCTTCCTAGCTGGCTCCATGGTGATCACACACCAGCAGCAATGATCATACCGACAGCAACTAGGCACACACCTAATAAATACGTATCTTTTCAAACAAGCTTTTAATGTTTAGCTTGTTTATTGGTCCTGTATGACCACTATCTTTGAGTCCCTTTTTGTGATAGCAAGCCGGGTAGAAATTGTGCTATATGAGTGCTTAGTGTTTGTCTTATGTTTCTCTTTTAGCCTTGATTGTTTTGAACTGTTATTTTATCGATGTAGCACTTTGTGCTTTCGAGTTGGAAAATGCTTTACAAATACATTTTATTATTATTATTATTATTATTATTATTATTTCTACACCGACAAACCCACATGTTGTGCATCATCTTGGGTGGCTTTATGGTACCCCTATGCACCTGCTGACTCGCGCAGCGAGGTCTCGCATCATGACACCATATCGACGGTCTGAACTGGTCACAGGAGTCACTCAGGCCAGCTGTTTCTGTGTCGGACGTCATCAGTCACATGTCTTTTCGGCAACGACACAGGCCTCGAGGCAGTGGTTCGCAGGAGAGCTCTCTCCCAGCTCGAATCAGGTATCGAGGCCTCGGTGTCAGATGGCCATCACTACTACACATTTCAAAACCCTTATTTTTTTATTTTAAAGTCTGACATAGAAACAGACCACTAATGTGTATTTACAAATCTCAGATGTAGGGGTATGTCACCTTCATGGTCCTTCAGTTTACTGCTGCAGTTACAGTACAAAGGGTTCCATCAGGGATCTCATTTTTAAAACGCTAATTCATACAATATAACCATTTACTGGTATGGTGTTAGGGTGCACACCATTTTCTAGATTTGACCTGTCAAACAGACAATGTAGAAGACATACAGCCCTAGCTCCAGGGTCTAATCAAAGTCTGAACCTGGTACTCCTGGAGTTTTGTTTTGGAACCAGCACTGGTAAAAGCATGATGGCATTTTCACGGCATTTTGGTATATTTACTTTGGGTTTGGTGCTAACATCTGTAGCTATCCAGCCATAGGTCCTTATACCAACTAGTCAATCCTCCATCTATTTACTTCACACCATCGACACATATACAAGAAATTGTGTTAACATCTGTTCAAATAAAAAATCACCAAAATCTGTTATTTATCAAGGGGTGCCTAAACTTTTGCATAAGACTGTACAATGGACATGGCATCACCACTTCCCTCCACTATGCAAAAATGAAGCCAAAATACAGCAGCTGCCATCTTACTTTTTTGCAACCAGATTCTGTGCAGTAGTAACCACAAGTGGATTGACAGCATCAGACTGCCAATCACAGCATCACATCAACCAAAACACACCTCTTTTTATGTCATCAAATAAAACAACAGTACCAGAAATATTACCACTTATACACACATCTGCGTGATAATATCTACCAAAAACCGCTGAAGTGACCCCTGGGGATTTTTTATTTTTATTTTTTTAAAACATGGAAGGCAGGATTTATGACCTATATGGCAACCAGCCACCAGGGGGGCGATGGATTCATGGTGACTTCACTTCTGGGAGCTCTTAGCCTGCCCATCGTTTTTACAGTTGATGCTTCACGCAAACAAGACATTAAATTCATTATTACACAAATCCTATCCTTTAGGTAAGTAAACTGCTACTTGATATAAAGCACTCGCATCCACACACTTGTTATCAATGTGCCGCAAGCAGAGGTGAAATTTTAAAGACTGCGAAACAAAGATCTTCATGGAACAAGAAGACTTTTTCAGTAATCAATCGGCACACTGAAAAGCAGTGTTTGTTTTTTTCTTTAACTGAAGAAGGTGCTCTGCACTGAATGAGCCACATTAGAATCACATATAGGCCCACCACCATAAACTGTGGTAACCATGACAGTGTTTGTTCTTTAACTATGTTTAGATTTATTTTACATTAAATGTGCATTTATATCCCAAACTTAAACCCAGCATGTCAAGTAGGTACTTATTTAGCTTTTTTATTCTTCAGGCATGTGTTGTCACTAAAACATCACGAGCCATGTGCACATTAAAATAAAAAAAGTGAAAATGCTATATTAGTGAGCAGCATTTTTTTTTTACGTGCACAGTGTATTTGCTGCCTGGCATTTATCAATATGTGTGCGGTTTTTGGAAAAAAATTACTGCTCATAAAGATAATACCTTGCTTTGGTGAGAAGAGAATAAGAGGAGGTGAAAGAGCGGAGGAGGTATCCAGTTTGTATTCATCCACAGGCAGGAGAGCTCCTCTGCTCACACAGTTGTAGACATACTCCACGCACACGACGGGGGTGTGGTGCTTTTGGATGCTACGCAGTCTGTTGGAGCTCAAGGTGGACACATCACTGGTCACTATCAGAGAGCACTGTGGGAAATGTAGCCAGAGATCAGAAAGAAATTATGATTTTTGTTAGTGTATATGAACATGTCCAGCAGGCAGAAGTGCTCTGAAAAGTGTCTGTTGATTGTAACACAATCAAGCTGCATCTACAGTGGGGCAAATACCGTATTTTCCGGACTATAAGTCGCACTTTTTTTCATGGTTTGGCTGGTCCTGCGACGTATACTCCGGAGCGACTTATGTATGTTTTTTTAAAATATTACCGTAGATTGAAATTTCACATGTTCATTATTTTCACACTGATAGCCGCGAGAGGGCACTCTCGGCTTTTGTTCCCGGACCCCTACTAATTTTGTATTGCTAGCTTGTATTAATGGGTATCTGACACTGATGCTTCGATACAAGCTTCAAACTCGAAGAGGCATTTTCTGCGAACCACTGCTTCGATGCTTGCTTTGTTGCAGAAAAAGACATGTGACTGATGACATCCAAGGCAGAAATGGCTTCGGTCCCCTGAGTGAATCCAGTGACTGGGTCAAACAGTCGATACTGCTTTGTAATGCGAGACCTTGCTGTGTGCATTATCAGGTTCTTAGGTGCATAAAAGCACTATATAGCCACCCATAATGATGCACAACATGTGGGTTTGTCGTCATAATTGGGGTGTGCATAGTTGCTGTCCTTATTATCATTCCTGCCTTTGTTTGATCGCCATCATGGAGCCAGCTAGGAAGAGACAATGTGGGAACGCTTTCAGCTGATCAGCCCAAATAAGGTACATGCTTAAACACTCTGTGGTTATGCTACTGCACCTTTATGTAACCCAGACAAAGTTGCATAGATGGCTAATACTGTCAGTACAGCCAGTACAATAGTCATGATACAGTGGGGCAAATAAGTATTTGATACACCACCATTTTTTCAAGTTTTCCCACTTACAGAGAATGGACAGTTCTGTAATTTTCATCGTAGGTATACCTCAACTATGAGAGACAGAATCTAGAAAACAATTCCAGTAAATCAGATGGTTAGATTTTTAAATTATTTATTTCCAGTTTATTGCATGAAATAAGTATTTGATCACCTACCAACCAGCAAGAATTCTGGCTCTCACAGACCTGTTAGTTTGTCTTTAAGAAGCCCTCCTATCCTCCACTCATTGCCTGTATTAATTGCACCTGTATAAAAGACACCTGTCCACACAATCTATCAGACTCCAAGTTCTCCACTATGGGCAAGACCAAAGAGCTGTCTAAGGACACTAGGGACAAAATTGTAGACCTGCACAAGGCTGGGATGGGTTACAGGACAATAGGCAAACAGCTTGGTGAGAAGGCAACAACTGTTGGTGGGATTATTAGACCATGGAAAAAAATTGGACTGGGGCTCCATGCAAGATCTCGCCTCGTGGAGTATCAATGATCCTGAGAAAGGTGAGGGATAGAACTAGAACTACGCGGGAGGACCTGGTCACACTAGTAAGACCTGAACCAAAATACGTTCGTTGTACCGCAGTGATTTGGAAAAAGGCATTAACTGGTAACCTGTAAATGAAGGATAAATTGGGTTGATATAATCTCATTTTCTTGAATTGGTTAAATATCCTGTACAATGTTCAATATAACACAGTGCAGTATAACAGCACACTAATATAAGCTAATACTAAGCCTTCTGGCCAGTCGAACACATCTCCCCCACTCTGAATGAAGTTCAAAAATGATCAACCAGTGTATCAAGCTGATTTTCCTCTCATCTCCTATGTGTTTACTATTTCAGTCAGTGGTATGTGGGTGGCAAGAGACATGCCAATATGCCCTGCTGCACTGGTATTTTCAGAGTTTAGATTTTGCAGCAATCTGCAGAATGTCAGAGGATTAATACACAAAGTAAATACATTAGATGCCATGTGATGCATCCTAATCACTGGCCAAGCCATGTGACTGAAGCATACTTAAACTTCTAAAGCTATATAACAGCTCATAGACAGAATAATTTGTGATGCCTCCTCCAAGTTTGGAGCCTTGTGGGGGATGTGTTATGTGGGCACAATTCATTTTCATGCTGTCAATTGATATAAAGTTTAAAGGGATACCAAGGTGAGGAATTGTGTTTTATACTGTAGAAGCAGGATGGTCAGTACTACCAGTGTAAATGTTGAATACTTATTTCATACAACAAAATGGAAATAAATTATTTAAAAATCTAAATGTGATTTTCTGGAATTTTTTGTAGATTCTGTCTCTCACAGTTGAGGTGTACCTACGATGAAAATTACAGATCTGTCCATTCTTTGTAAGTGGGAAAACTTGAAAACTCGGCGGTATATCAAATACTTATTTGCCCCACTGTATATTAATTACAATGAAGAAGAATGATCATTGGTTTTTAAATAAATATCCCTCATCAGTCTGATACATCTATACACAGTGTGAAACCAGTTATTATTATTAATACCATGGTATTAATGGTATTAAAACACCACCTGCAGTGGAGAGTGGCCACATCCACTGACCTGCTTATTGACCACAAAGGAAATGTTGCCTCCGTTCTCTCTTATTGCTGACTTTAGCTTCTCCTTATCTTTGACGGGTAGATTTTTCAGCTCTAAAAGCACAGAGCAGTTCTCAAACACGGCCATGCCTGGAAGGAAAGAAAACGCCCAAAGAAGTTGTTATGGCCACATTCATGCCAATAGTTCTCAGCTGCTTCCTTATTCTCCCCCTCCCCCTGTACGAACACACCTAAAACTGGACTGCTGGGAATCTGTTATAGAAGCAAATCCTTACAGTTGCTATGCTATAAAAATACATATTCAAAACAAGCCACAAAGTGAAAGCATATTAATAAATTATAAGCAATAGCTTAGCTAACACAATCACTTCGGAACTGAAAATCAGGTTGCTTTACACTAGTCATTTTGTTTTGACTATTTCATATAGCAAAAATATAATAAATAAGGATCAGAATTTAACGGTTTACAAAGTTAGCGAAGTAAAAGTGTCGCAAAATGTCCAGTAAAGTGTGTGACAACACATTTTCCCCATAAAAACACGCTTAGCTATCCTAGCTCTCTGCAACACACTGGATAAGACTGCAAGGATTAGCCTGGCTAACATTAACGTCTGGGTAAACAAAGAAACAGAGGTTTGCTTTACTGTAAATACCTAGACGGTGCTCCTGTGGCTGTTGTCAGGAAATATAAACTGGCATAAGTTCTTGCGCCCAACGGAGTATTTAAGTACCCAGACGCCTGCCAGGTTAGCACAAAGCTAGTGCCACAATAGTTTATTTTCTTCCGGTTTGTTTCAAAATAAAGGTTACACTCTAATTCCATTCTCACTATCATAATGAACAACTGTTAATATTTCACAAATCCTCCTGTTATTTTAAATCAAAATTCAGTTAAACTAATTTAAGTACATGATAATGATTTCATTATGTAAAGTGTCAAACGTCTGTACTTAATTCTGTAAGTAAAACAATGCCCAACATCAACACATTAAAGAGGTTGTTTCTGCAAGATATAGCCTACACTAAGCTTATGTGCCTTGCCACAGAATACCCTTTGTTACTTAAAGGAATAGATCTGGGAAATAGCCTTATCTTTTTTCTTGCAGGTTACATGAATCCCACTCTCTGTATGTCTGTTTGGTAGCCTGAATATGAAGCGACAGCCAGAAGACTGGGTCTGATAATCCACAAGAATATTCTCTCATGTTGCAGCTCAGCAGTGCCCTTTCAAAATGTTACATGCTAATTGTTTAGATTTTATGGCATTTTTTCTGTATTGTCATATTAAATAACCTCTGGAGGTAGTTTCCCCACAAAAATGCTCTGATAAATCAAATATGGCCTGTACAGCACACTATCTTCCCAGAATTAAATGACAGAGCAAACAATCTTGCAGGAAAAGGCCCATATATTTTTAGAGGTTAAAAACAGATGACATATAATAGATATGAAAGGTTTGCAATGTCATACTTGTTGTGACTTTTTTTTCTGTCCACTAATGTTCAAAAGTCAATTGGTGTAACTTAATATTCCAGAGTTGGGTTTCAGTTGTCAGTTATCATGAATGGCATATGTTTAAATTTTTTTTTTTTTTTTTGCTGGAATTTTTTTGATTTGCCAATGATACAGAAATGTTGCAGATTTATAGCTAATACAAAATGCATGTAGTTATCTGGACAATTCAGTTACCTGAGTTTTGCTCTAGAAAGAGTTCAAACTGAATTCTGAATAACAACCCTTTTGTTGTTTTGCAAGCAAAGCTGCTCATAATGCCAAAAGGAATTCAGATTAGAATGTAGTTAAAAATATAAATAGTGATGTTGCTCAGTAACTTCTTTGGAAATTTCTTGAAAGGACCCTTTTACATTGACAGTAAATTCACAAGTGTGGAAGTAGCCTCATTGTGACTTGGCAGAATTAGTAAATTGGTGTTTTCCTGGTTCAGTGCAAACACAAGTTCCAGTAATCCATGAGCTGCTCTATTTACAGCACATGGCCATACTGCCGTCCTCTGGGTGACCTGTGTGGCTGCAAACACAAGCAGTACACACAGAAACCTGATTTCACTAGTGTTCGCAGGACAAACCTCAAGTTGAATGTCTTTATGTATAACATAAATATCCACTGCACACAGAATATTATGATCAGGTGTACCCACATGACAAGACAAGAGAGAAAAGAAACAGCTAAATAGACAAACACTGAGCAAGGTCAGTGCTTTAAAAATGTCATCATCCTAAGTATTCTCACCACGTAAAATACTTAACCCCCCCTTGATTAACAATCTTACTATATTTACACTTATCCTTAGTCAGCAGCTTCAAATAGGACTCAATGTTGCCTGCTCTGGCAAGGAATACATTCGACTATGGCCACCAGTGTCTCTAGTTTCACGTTTCTGACTATGGAGTCGCCAATTACTGCTGTTTTCTCAGCAGGTGTGTCACTGAGTGGGGAAATCGATTTGAAACATGAACAGGCTGGTGATGCACCGCAAGGACTTTTTTTCAAGCTACAACGCTTGCGAACTGTCACCCAGCCACCTGGCTGAGATCTCAGCTGCTCGGGAAACTCTGGGGGGCGGCTAGCTTGGGCTAAGCTACGTCTAGGAGGCTCTGTACCGGCTACATGGGCATAGCTAGCTGGGCTGTTTTACATGGCGCTGCACTTCCAAATCTGTGGGCCTCGCCACTGCTAGAATCTGACATTTATGACAATTGATTTGAGCAGCTGGTCCTGTGGTGTAGCCGCAACAACCTGGAGCTGAACATGTTCAAAACAGTGGAGATGACAGTGGACTTCAGAAAGAGCACC
>NW_018128417.1:83646-88338 GCF_001952655.1 Monopterus albus
GAGGACCTGTACACCTCATGGGTCAAAAGGAGGGCAGAGAGGATCACTGAAGACCCCTCACACCCTGGACACAATCTGTTTGAACTCCTCCCCTCTGGATGGTGTTACAGGTTGCTGTGCACCAAGACAACCAGGCACAGGGACAGTTTCTTCCCCCTGCCTGTCATTCTGATGAACAATTAACCAATGACCATATGATTGGACAATAAACCTCAGTGCAATACCTGTGTATATATACATTGTACAGATTATACAGACTGGTACAGGTCTCTAGTACTCTGTTTTAAGTACTCTATTTTTATCTCATTTCAATGAACATTCCTTTGTTGTCTGCATTGTTACTGTCTGTTCATACTGCTTATTCTGCATTGTTTGCACTGTTTGTTGCTTGTAAATACTGCTTATTTTTGTTATATTACACAGCCTTATGCTGGTTTACTGTTTGCACATTGAGAGCCGATGTACCAGAGTCAAATTCCTTGTGTGTCCAACACACCTGGCCAATAAAGCAGATTCTGATTTTGAAGTACGATTATAGCTAAAGGAGGCAGAGGAATAACTGAATATGCAACACTCAGAGGAAGAGAAAGAAGAGGGGGAAGCCATTGCTCTCAATCAAGCTACTAGCTTAGCTAGCTTCTAAGCTAGCTGACCTAAAGTAGCAAGTTAATTTTGGAAATTATTAAGAAATTCTGTAACACAAGTGCATAAGTAGAACAGACAGCAGTTGTGGCACAAAAAATGTGCTGATGTCCAGATAAACCTAGAAATCAGTGATCTTAATCCATAAACAATCTGGTAGCATGCACAATACGGTGCAGACAGAGTAAACAGGAAGTGATTATGATTGCAGCAGGAATCCCAAGATATAGGGGATGGGATGGGACAATGTGGCTTTTTTTCAATATGATTTGAAGAATGTCATGGTGTGTATGTACATATCGATTCAGTCACAATACAATACAATCAAAAATTAAATGATGACAATGGGTGAAGAGCTGTGGAATAATTTTACCTTGTTCCTCTTTTGTACCCTTTTCAAGTGCTGGTTTGACTTTTATAAGAACAACCAGATATAGTGACTTAGGTTCTGTTAGGCTGTCTTATTTTACAAAATATATGAAGTTGCTGCTGTATGGACACCACACAATATATACAGTATCACCAGACAAAATGATACATGATGTCATATTTTTTTATTGGTATATAGTGAATTCTGATATATTGTCCAATCTCTATTATATAGTATATTTATCAACTTCATGGACAGAAAAACCTTTAACAGTATTAGGGTCGCTCGGACACGAAAGTGAGCGAGCAATAATAGACGGACCCAGGTAGCTGACTTCGGTGCAAGTAGTGACAAATTTGTTTACAGTGAAAAAAAGCACAGACAGGTAAACAAGCAGGTGAAGAACTGATGGAGAGGAACCAGGTGTCGATCTGCAGCAGAGGAAAACAGTCAGTCATGAAATGGATGGTTGTAGACCGGGCTGCAGACGCTGGGGTCACTCCTGAACTGGTCGTGGCTGAAGCAGTGGTGGCTGACAAGACAGGAGTTCGTACAGACAGTTAAATGGAGACTGTGCATCGACCTGTATTGTGGAGACTGGCAGGACTGAGTAGTTTCCAGGGTCCGGAGGAGAAGTCCGCGGAGGAGGAAAGTACAGCAGGAAAAAAAGGTGAGAGACTTCGGAGACAAAGAGAAACAGGGCTGGCAGGAGCTAGGAGAAAAACATAAGGACTGGGTGAATACAACTGGTACACAAAATAATAACGAGCAATGAAGGGGGCCTGAGAAATCGAGATTGAACTGGCAAGGGAGTGAACGGTGAGCAGGGTATAAGTAGGGAGAAGACTAATAAGGTGCAGCTGGTGATACTCAGGGGAAGTGAAGCAGGTGTGCCAGATTGTGTAATCAGGGTAAGGAGCAAAAACAGTGAGGGAAGTGAGCGAGGCAGGTGCAGCCGGGCAAACCTGACAAACAGTAATTACCACATAATTACTAAGTAATGGTACACAATGTACTGCAATGACAAAATATCACAGCTGAAGCCACCAAACACTGATAACATAAACATGTTTATTTTCTTGTACTGACTGTTACCTCTCATACAATAGTTAAGGTCAAACTATTTAACAAACCGCAAAAGGGTTTTAGACAAAAAATATGTAATGTAAAAATGCAGTGATTACAACTTGGGAAATGTTTTTGGTAAATGAACTGACTCAAAATATGTTTAGTGTGTTTTGCCAATAACACACAATCTAAATCGAACAACTGTCTGTGTGAGTCCTGAGTCCTGAAGTCCTGTCTTGTTTGGTAAAAACTGCTGCTGCTGGAAGCCAAATTGTTAAGAGAGCTGACACTGAAACACGCAGTGACCCCGCTGTAAACCACAGCTATGACCTAAAAAATCTGAATCTGAATCTGAATCAATTTTATTGGCCAGATGTGATGGGCACACAAGGAATTTGACTCAGGTACATCGGCTCTCAATGTGCAAACAGTAAACCAGCATAAGGCTGTGTAATATAACATAATAAACAGTATTAATAGCAATATTGACAGCAACAAACAGTGCAAATGTAACCGGTCGCCTTTGGGTCTCTATACTGTCCTGCTAGTCCCCCGCCTGTCCCTCTGGTGACTGGCCGTGCTGCGTTGTGTTAGCTTTGGGACACATGGACCGACACACTTGCTATTCACGGGGCCCTTTATTGCTGGTCATAGAAGAAAAATACATACAACAGATAGCCTCCAGTGAGTGCTTTTAGTTTTGACCCGGTTCTTTAATCTGAAGGCCCCAAGAAGTAACACTCAGGATACTGGAATCAGCTTTAAGTAGATTTATTTTCTTCTGGTTAGATGCAGAGTTATTACAGCGCTGGGCTCTGAGAGATGTCTAACCGAGAGCCTAGATCATCACAAAACGTTTACATTTATCTTCTTGGCTGGGAATGCCCTGTACATGGGTGGTACAATATACGTCAACATTCTAGAATGTTCATATAGGCAGTAGGTGTGTGTGTATGTTGTCATCTTCTATTTTCAGGCGTTTCTTTCTAACTGAAAATGGACATGCAGTTAGCTGTGCCACTTACTTCCCTAATTCTGTGGTAAAAAACCCCTTACACATAGTTCAGACATGGGTGAAAAGTTCAAGCTGCCATACTTCCACGTCTGTAAAATAGCATACATTAACACTGTCTTATCTTGAGTTGTCAGGACACTTATCTATGCAATCTGCTCTTGCACCATCATCCAAGAAAATAAGAAACACTACAAGTTGAACTACAGCTGAAAATTATAACTATTATGCATATATAAGAGCCAGGTTAATACTGATACATAATGCTGCTAATAAAACACAAACAGTCATACTAAACTTTATCATTATAAAAGCAAAATAATTCTAACAGTAAATAAAACAACTGTAACTCCTGAAATCCAATTCTAACATTGGCCACGCCTACACCGCCTGGTTAGTAATTTGTCGGAATGATCATGGATATAAATAACACCTGCTTTTCCTTTAAGGTATGTCCAACGGACTGATTGTAGATCGGATCTGTTGCAGTGCAAAGTGTTTAATCAGGTTGTTTTGGTTGTAGACTGTTTTCAGGGGATTACTGCATGCTCTCCGGGAGCGATAATTGATGCGAGCGCGATCCAGTAGAAGTTGGCGTCCATCGCACATGTCGTGCTAGGGTGACGTGCAGCCAAGGTAACCTGTAGCATTGTTGGTTTTAATTGTTTTGATGGTTTCTTTGCTTATGTAATGCTTTGCTTATGTAATGTTTTGCCTTGTTTGGTTTTATGTTAAGAGGTTTACCTAGCTATGTTCCCTATTTATTGTATTGTTTCCAAATAGGGTTTAGTCAATTTTATGGTGTGTGAACAGTGTGTGAATGGTTTTATGCACAGGGAGGCAAGGCCCTCTTATATTTGGTTGATGTGTGATTAAGTGATTTGTGGTGTTTATTTAATGATGCCTTTTAACCTGTTGACTCTGACTATTTTATTCCTGTTCTGCACTCTATTTATTGAGTGGGGGAAAACTTCTTCTTATAGTAGCATTTTAGCTTCTGGGGTTAGGCTTCTTAAAATATTTTCACTGTTAAATTATAGTTTGACTCAAATAACGTTTTATTTGTGATCGTACCACCAGCCACAGCTGGGGAAGAAGAGTGGGAGCTGGACTCAGTAGCTACAGGTGGGGAAGTATCAGCCACGGACAGATCCCCAAAAGTCGAGGTACTCCCCAGATCATCAGCCACGTCCCCATCAGAGGTGTACCTCTGCCGGACCCATGACAGTGTGCGGTCAGCGCATTTGCTAACCGAGCCCACATCCTGGTCACCATCCGTTGCCACCCCAGTAGCCCCATCAGATGTGGTAGGCTCAGCCTGATCGACCGCCAGCGGATCACCAACCACACTGTCACCTGGGCAGGCAGCGGCGTTCTCCTGGGCGACATCCAAAGGTAAAAAGTTGACTGACAGAAGCAGGTTGCGATGCACCACCCGCTCACGTCCCGCCCTGTCACTGATTCGATAAATGGGCAGACCAGGACTTCGGCCAACAACCGTGTACACCACAGGTTCCCACCTATCCGCCAACTTCCTTTTTCCCCTTACCCCCTTGTTCGCCACCAAGACCTGGTCACCAAGATTGAGCGACAACCCCTT
>NW_018128417.1:92015-102412 GCF_001952655.1 Monopterus albus
TGCTCTGGTCAGATGAAACCTAAATCGAACTTTTTGGCAACAATGCAAAATGTTATGTTTGGCGTAAAAGCAACACAGCTCATCACCCTGAACACACTATCCCCACTGTCAAACATGGTGGTGGCAGCATCATGGTTTGGGCCTGCTTTTCTTTAGCAGGGACAGGGAAGATGGTTAAACTTGATGGGAAGATGGATGGAGCCAAATACAGGACCATTCTGGAAGGAAACCTGATGGAGTCTGCAAAAGACCTGAGACTGGGACGGAGATTTGTCTTCCAACAAGACAATGATCCAAAACATAAAGCAAAATCTACAATGGAATGGTTCACAACTAAACATATCCAGGTGTTAGAATGGCCAAGTCAAAGTCCAGACCTGAATCCAATCGAGAATCTGTGGAACGAACTGAAAACTGCTGTTCACAAACGCTCTCCATCCAATCTCACTGAGCTCGAGCTGTTTTGCAGGAGGAATGGGCAAAAATTTCAGTCTCTTGATGTGCAAAACTGTTAGAGACATACCCCAAGCGACTTACAGCTGTAATCGCAGCAAAAGGTGGCGCTACCAAGTATTAACTTAAGGGGGCTGAATAATTTTGCACGCCCAATTTTTCAGTTTTTTATTTGTTAAAAAAGTTTGAAATATCCAATAAATTTCGTTCCACTTCATGATTGTGTCCCACTTGTTGTTGATTCTTCACAAAAAATTACAGTTTTATATCTTTATGTTTGAAGCCTGAAATGTGGCAAAAGGTCGCAAAGTTCAAGGGGGCCGAATACTTTCGCAAGGCACTGTATACCGCGGTTACACAAACAATGCAGAATAAGCAGTATAAACAGACAGTAAACAATGCAGACAACAAGGAATGTTCATTGAAATGAGATAAATAGGAATAAGGGATAAAGATAGACTACTTAAAACTAGAGACCTGTAGGAGTCTGTATAATCTGTACAATGTATATATACACAGATATTGCACTGAGGGTTATTGTCCAATCATACCGTTGTGGGTTAAGTGTTCATCAGAGTGACAGGCAGGGGGAAGAAACTGTCCCTGTGCCTGGTTGTCTTGGTGCACAGCAACCTGTAACGCAGAGGGGAGGAGTTCTAACAGGTTGTGTCCTGGGTGAGAGGGGTCAGCAGTGATCCTCTCCACCCTCCTTTTGACCCTTACGGTGTACAGGTCCTCCGTGGAGGGCAGGCTTGCACCAATGACCTTTTTCTGCAGTACTGACTGTCCGCTGAAGTCTGTACTTGTCCTGTTTGGTTGCTGAGTCAAACCAGACAGTGATGGAGGTGCAGAGAACAGACT
Organism: Monopterus albus; assembly: GCF_001952655.1. NCBI lineage: Eukaryota > Metazoa > Chordata > Actinopteri > Synbranchiformes > Synbranchidae > Monopterus > Monopterus albus. Next base: position 93,330 of record NW_018128417.1, read on the forward strand.
TGATGATTCCTCTACAGTTCTACAGAGGAATCATCAAGTCTGTTCTCTGCTAAAACTAAAACAAAATGACCAAAACAACAGTACAGACCGACTAAGTGCTTTTCAAAGGGCTCATCTGACTTTGAATTATCCTCTAGGTTGTCAAAGCTGAGTTTAAAGGCACCTGCTGTTGGATTTCAGATGCATGTATGAACCTTTAAAATGCAGCCTGTTAAAATGTTAACACAACATTATATAAAATAAATGAAATGAAGATATGCTAAAAGTATATACAGGTGCTGGTCATAAAATTAGAATATCATCAAAAAGTTCATTTATTTCATTAATTCCATTCAAAAAGTGAAACTTGTATATTATATCCATTCATTACACACAGACTGATATATTTCAAATGTTTATTTCTTTTAATTTTGATGATTATAACTGACAACCAATGAAAACCCCAAATTCGGTATCTCAGAAAATTAGAATATTGTGAAAAGGTTCAATATTGAAGACACCTGGTGCCACACTCTAATCAGCTATTTGACTCAAAACACCTGCAAAGGCCTTTAAATGGTGTCTCAGTCTAGTTCTGTAGGCTACACAATCATGGGGAAGACTGCTGACCTGACAGTTGTCCAAAAGACCACCATTGACACCTTGCACAAGGAGGGCAAGACACAAAAGGTCATTGCAGAAGAGGCTGGCTGTTCACAGAGCTCTGTGTCCAAGCACATTAATAGAGAGGCGAAGGGAAGGAAAAGATGTGGTAGAAAAAAGTGTACAAGCAAAAGGGATAACCGCACCCTGGAGAGGATTGTGAAACAAAACCGATTCAAAAATGTGGGGGAGATTCACAAAGAGTGGACTGCAGCTGGAGTCAGTGCTTCCAGAACCACTACGCACAGACGTATGAAAGACATGGGTTTCAGCTGTCGCATTCCTTGTGTCAAGCCACTCTTGAACAACAGACAGCGTCAGAAGCGTCTCACCTGGGCTAAAGACAAAAAGGACTGGACTGCTGCTGAGTGGTCCAAAGTCATGTTCTCTGATGAAAGTAAATTTTGCATTACCTTTGGAAATCAGGGTCCCAGAGTCTGGAGGAAGAGAGGAGAGGCACAGAATCCACGTTGCTTGAGGTCCAGTGTAAAGTTTCCACAGTCAGTGATGGTTTGGGGTGCCATGTCATCTGCTGGTGTTGGGCCACTGTGTTTTCTGAGGTCCAAGGTCAATGCAGCCGTATACCAGGAAGTTTTAGAGCACTCCATGCTTCCTGCTGCTGACCAACTTTATGGAGATGCAGATTTCATTTTCCAACAGGACTTGGCACCTGCACACAGTGCCAAAGCTACCAGTACCTGGCTTAAGGACCATGGTATCCCTGTTCTTAAGTGGCCAGCAAACTCGCCTGACCTTAAACCCATAGATTTTCTATGTGGTATTGTGAAGAGGAAGATGTGATATGCTAGACCCAACAATGCAGAAGAGCTGAAGGCCACTATCAGAGCAACCTGGGCTCTCGTAACACCTGAGCAGTGCCACAGACTGATCGACTCCATGCCACGCCGCATGGCTGCAGTAATTCAGGCAAAAGGAGCCCCAACTAAGTATTGAGTGCTGTACATGCTCATACTTTTCATGTTCATACTTTTCAGTTGGCCAAGATTTCTAAAAATCCTTTCTTTGTATTGGTATTCAGTAATATTCTAATTTTCTGAGATACCGAATTTGGGGTTTTCATTAGTTGTCAGTTATAATCATCACAATTAAAAGAAATAAACATTTGAAATATATCAGTCTGTGTGTAATGAATGGATATAATATACAAGTTTCACTTTTTGAATGGAATTAATGAAATAAATCAACTTTTTGATGATATTCTAATTTTATGACCAGCACCTGTATAATTAATGTCCAGTGTCTATTGTTGTTAATCAGCCAGAGAAGCAGCACAAAGGCGGATTTATTGCTCATGAAATTTTTTAAAATATGTTATTACATAGAGCATTTGACATGGTGACACATGGAAACAGAGGCGATCATATCCAGTGGAAATATGCTTTTCTGTAAATGAAAATTTAAATATGAGTATTTGAGTTAAATATGAGTATTTGAGACATGTTTTAGTCTGGGTAAAATCTAACAAGGTCTGTAAGGCCTTTCCTCTGAATTCAGATGAACTTCTCAGACAAGCAGAATGTGCAGGTCGGTGTACAGGACTAAGGACAGGGGAATGAACGTTGATGCCACACCAGGAATCTGACTTGCCATGTTAATCACAGTTGTGTCCACACAGGAAAGACTGATGATAGACCAGCAGTTGCAAAATGCTCTGTGCAGTTTGTTTCCACTGTTAGAAATTAGTAAATCAGTCAGATAATTATTAGACATTAAAACAAAACAGACTAGAGCAGACTTTTAATCTTACTAAATTGCATTACTAACACATTAAGGTCTGACAATTACTAATATCTAACAAATTCCTAAACAGGTCGCAGACCCTGAGGAGGGAGCTTGTCTAAGACGGTGTCAGCAGTCCACTGATGCTATGTGTGGTTAAGGGAAAAGAAACAGTGACCTGGCCTTCTTTCCCCATGCTGTCCACTCCAGTCAGTCCCACACAGTGACCCCAAAATGGATGGCCCAGCTGCTGGGAAGCGGGCAGAGCACCACCCTATATGGCTCCTTCTAGTTTGTTGATGGTGGAGAAAGATTAATAAATCAGACAATTTAATAAATAATGGTTAATGTAACAATAAAAAAAAAAAAGTAATTAAATAGCAAGATAAATATATATACTGTCGGCGGAGCTGTAAAAACGGGTCCTGGAGAGAATCAGAAAATGGCCACGGAAACACAGGTCACTAAAGTAGTGCCGGCCTTTGACGATCCCATATTAGAAATGACCTTACAGGAGGAGCTGCAGGAAGCCATCGAACAGATTGTCTCTTTACAATTAGAGGTCCCACAAGAACAACAAGAATATTTACCACAAATACTGGAAACGACACTATTTAAGGAAGAGGAGTCCAAGAAGACAACAAACAGGCCAAAAGAAGATGGAAATGAGCTGCATGATTTAGAGGAAAATGCACCTATGATAAAGATTATCCTGGTGCAGGAAGAAGAGTACATAGAGGAGTTGATGGTAAACCTGTATTCCCTTATCACACCCGGCCCAATGGAAGGAGAACCACCAGGCTTATGGGGGATGGAGGGGAAGGAATGGAGGAGAATGCAGAATATGTGGTGGTGGATGAGTGGGACGCAGAACTACATTAAGTAGTATTTAGATGTGGTTAAAATAATTTATGGAAGTGAATTTGCATTTAGAATGAAATGTTTAAGTAACTAAAAGAGAAGTGGATAATGCTGAATCACAGTGGATGGGAAGTTAGTTATGAGCAGTACTGAACCTTGATGGTAAAAGATATGCAAAAGCTCTGAAAAACAAGACTGTGCATGCCAACAAAGGTAATAGTTGAAAACAGTAGCATCTGGATGGATGAAAGGACAAAGCCTATATGACAAAAACCTTTTAAAACCCACAAGAAAAAGAGGAACAGCTTGCTCAGCAGTTGCTGCCGGAGGCCCTGTCCAGTTGTTTTTCTGACATCCAGAAGACCAAGAAGCTACAGAGAGGCAGGCTGAGAGGACATCTCAGTTGCGGCTTCTCCTCTATAGTGGATAAAACAAACAGTATATGTTTAGCAGTTAATGCTTTGTTAACATGTGCTATGGGATAATATATTAGAATATATTCTAGTGTGAGCTGAGGAAAAATGCTTGTTTTACAAGGAGAAGTCAGCGACCTTTTGTTCTCTCTGTGCTGCTCAGAAGGGAAATCGGATGGTCAGGATTTTCCAAAAAAAAAGGAGAAGACAGTTTAAGAGCTGAGGTAATGAGGGAAGAGTGGCAGAAAGTGAGAGATGGGAATAAAAAGTGGCAGGGGAGTTGGTCAGGTGCGCTTTGCATGAAGACCCCGGGGAGAAGACGTACTCCAGACTACCTGACTTCTTCTGCAGAGACTAGGACTGACAAGGTGATCCTGTATCCCGTCCTCTTAATTATATTTCAATAATATTGTTCAATAAATGATTCCTGGCACTGCAGTAATTTTCTCTGTGGGGGAGGAAGGGATAGAAAAGAAGACAGAGCCGCTACCCAGAGCGGAAAATCAGTGAGGGACAATTAGTCATGGTTTGGACTCCATTTCCTGGTTTGGGTTGATTTTACTCTGTCTTGCCCTGACACTCCGCCTTATCACATTAATAGGCCATCATTCCATTCACCAGCCGCTCAGTACGTCCTGGTCTGGCTCCATACATATATATGATATATATATGATATATATATTCACCCTGTTTTTCGCTCATTCCTCACTGGTTCATTGACGTTTACACGTTCCACGGTTGCAACAGAGGGGAACATGGACCTGTTAGGTATTTTTAGTCAGATAGATATTGGTCAGGTACTTGTTATATTAGTAATGTTTAGTGGAGACAGGATGTCTAGCTTAGGCTGTCAAATGCTTAGTCATTCTCATGAGTTTCTTGCAGGGTGCATATGGTCAAGGATAACTAGATAGAAAAGTTTGACTGTCAGCAGACAGGATAGTTAATATTATTATTATGATGTGTATAACTGTAGCCATAGCCATAATATTCTCTTATATTTAATGTCATGACTAGATGTCATGTCAGAATGTTTTTAGATACACACCACAATCAACAGACACACACACACATTGATTTTCTTCATGTTTTGACTCCTGCTATGGTCAGCTGCAAAGCTGGCACCAGGGACACGTCACGGTTGACGTTCCTGTGTAGAATGGGGTTAGCCCAAAAGAGATATAATGTGCAGGCCTGTTGGGTTCAGGGTCTTTCATCCTTCAGCTGCCTGCGTGCATGTTGGGGGGTGCAAGATACCTGAGCGTGTAATGTTAATTTTTACGTGTGTTCATTGAATAAATCAGCACTGTTTTGAAGTTACTTGGACTGCCTCGTCTCTTAGGGTTAGCATGGCTAAAAGAACCGGACTACAGACCCCACTCCCATCTATTCACCTGGCAAATCTCCGCTCCCTAGTCAACAAGATAGATGAAATTCTTCTCGTCAACAGGACTAACTCTGACTTTGCACACTCTGCTGCTTTGTGCTTCATGGAGACCTGGCTGAGTGACTTGATCGTGGACAGCACGATACAAGTACTGGGCCTCCAGGTGTTCAGAGCAGATCGCATAAATGAGCTGTCCAGGAAAACGAGAGGAGGTGGAATCTGCTTCTACATAAATGAAGGTTGGTGCACAGATGTCACAGTGCTACAGAGGACATGTAATGCAGACCTAGAGACTCTTGCTATCAATTGCAAACCTTTTTACTCTCCCCATGAATTTAACAGTTTCATTCTAATGGCAGTATACATAACACCACAGGCCAACGGTAGCGCACTATGCCTCCTGACAGAACAGATAACTAGCCTGGAGCTAGAACATTCCGAATCTCCACTCATTGTTCTAGGGGACTTTAACAGAGCAAATGTCTCCCACGAACTGCCCAAATACAGACAGTACATCACCTGTCCCACCAGGGACAAAATCATACTGGACCACTGCTACACAACAATAAAAGACGCCTATTACTCTGTCCACTGTGCTGCCCTTGGACTCTCTGATCACTGTATGGTCCATGTTATTCCAACCTACAGGCAGAAACATAAGGCTGCAAAGCCTGTGGTCAAAACAGTGAAGAGCTGGACTGGAGGCTAAGTCAGAGCTGCAGACCTGCAGGACTGCAGCTACAGACCTGGATGAACTCACTGTGCTGCCCTTGGACTCTCTGATCACTGTATGGTCCATGTTATTCCAACCTACAGGCAGAAACATAAGGCTGCAAAGCCTGTGGTCAAAACAGTGAAGAGCTGGACTGGAGGCTAAGTCAGAGCTGCAGACCTGCAGGACTGCAGCTACAGACCTGGATGAACTCACTGACACTGTCACATCTCATATAAGTTTTTGTGAATATTTGTGTGTGTGCCCAAAAAGACCTTCTGCACATAAAACAACAACAAGCCCTGGTTTACAGCCAGACTCAAGCAGCTTCGTCATGCCAAAGAGGAGGCTTACAGAAGTGGGGACAGGACTGGGTACAGCCAGGCCAGGAACACACTGACAAGGGAGATCAGAGCAGCAAAGAGGAGCTACTCTGAAAAGCTCAGGTTTTAGCCATCGACCCCTCGTCTGTGTGGGGGAGCCTGAAAAGCATCACTGGCATCCCCCCCTGCTGTGGAGGACCGTCAACTAGCAGACAACCTGAATGTGTTCTACTGTAGGTTTGACAAACAACACTCCACCCTCACCTTCCCCACCTCAGATCCAGCAGCTGCTCCCCCGGCAATCACCATCCTTCCCCCCAGCCCCCCACCTCTAACGATCTGTGAAAAGGATGTGTGTGGCCTCTTTAAAAAACAAAAGGATCAGAAAGGCACCAGGCCCAGATGGTGTGACCCCCCCTCCTGCTTGAAAGTGTGTACTGATCAGCTGGCCCCTGTCTTCACACTTATCTTCAACAGGTCACAAGCTGTGTGAAGTCCCCTCCTGCTTCAAACACTCCACCATCATTCCAGTCCCCAAGAAAACCTCAATCAGTGGGCTGAGGAAATACAGACCTGTCGCCCTGACATCTGTAGTTATGAAGTGCTTTGAAAGACTGGTGTTGGCCCACCTGAAGGACATTGTAGACCCCCTGCAAGAGGTCAGCAGACAATGCAGTGAACATGGCACTGCGTTACATCCTGCAACACTTTGACTCCCCAGGGACCTATGCACGGGCCCTCTTTGTGGACTTCCGCTCGGCGTTCAACACCATCATCTCAGCCATCCTCCACTCCAAAGTGACCCAGCTCACTGTGCCTGCCCCTACCTGTCAGTGGATCACCAGCTTTCTGACAGACAGGAGGCAGCAGGTGAGGCTGGGGAAAACCACATCCAGCACCCGGACAATCAGCACAGGTGCCGGCGATTTAGTAAGATTCAAAGTCTGCGCTAGTCTGCATTGCTTCAAGGTTATAAGACTATGTTGATTGTTAGGTATTTTTAGTCAGATAGATATTGGTTAGATACTTGATGTATTAGAAATGTTTAGTGTAGACAGGATGTCTAGCTCAGGCTGTTAAATGCTTAGTCATGCTCATGAGTTACTGCAGGATGCTTATGGTCAAGGATAACTAGATAGAAAGTTGATGACTGTTAGAAGACAGGATGTTTAATATTATTATTATTCTGACGTGTATAACTGTAGTCATAGCCATAATATTTCTTTATGTTTAATGCCATGACATGTCACTAGAGGTTGTGTTAGAATGTTTTAGCTACACAATCAACAGACAATCACACATTGATTTTTCTTCATGCTTTGACTACTGCTCTGGCCAGCTGCAAAGCTGGCACTGGGAGACCTCACGGTTTGGCGTCTCCCTGAGTAGAATGGGGTTAGCCTGAAGTGATATAATGTATAGGCCAGTTGTGGTTCAGGGTCTTTCATCTTTCAGCTGCCTGCGTGCATGTTGGAGGTGCAAGATACCTGAGCGTGTAATGTTAATTTTTACCTGTGTTCATTGAATAAATCAGCACTGTTTTGAAGTTACTTGGACTGCTTCGTCTCTCAGAGTTAGCGTGGTGAAAAGTACCGGGTCCCAACATGATTCTGAAAAGTGTACCTTGACACCAATTGTTTTCTTGTATTAATCCTGTGTTAAAATTGTCTGAATGAATGCTTTAGTTACACACCACGTGACAACACACACATTGAAATTCTTCATTTTGTTATGGCCAGCGGCTCCATTCAGCTGGAGCTCTACATAAGAGAAGGAGACGTCGGACTGACTCCAACTTGTGATGTTTTTATATCCGTCTGTGTAAGGGGTTAGCCCAAAAACCTATAAATGTATTAGGCTCTGTGTTTCTGAGAGCTCCTTTCTTCCAGCAGCTTGTATGGAGCAGGGAACCACCTGGGTTGTGTTCTGTAATTTTTATTTGTGGCTTTAAAATAAATCAGCCCTAAAATGAAGGAAAATGGACTCCTTCCTTATTCAGATTTGTCCAATAAAAGAACTGGAGTATTATAACTTGGTGTCGTGACCTTCGGAAATGGCTAAATTCTGAGCTGGATTCCAGTCGGGAGTGAATGGACTCACTGATCAACATTTGCCAGCAATAAAGAACAGGTGAGCAGGAGCCTTTTGTATATAATTCCTGCATATTGAACTTTAAAAATTTTTGTTGATCTGTGTGGACTGTAAATTCCCGATCTAAAAATTAAAAGGATAAAAGGATAAAATAACACTTTTATTTTGAAATGTGCTGGTGCTGTTTTTTGCCACACGTAAAAGTTATGAAACTAGTCTCATTTGAGGGATAGAACAATAAGTGACCTAGTTACAAAGTGATGATTATCAGAGATGTTAAATCCACGTTAATAAGTGGATAACCACAAATTTTGATTGTCTCCAAAATTATTAGGATTTTTTGCTCCGATGGGAAGACTGGCTTGCTGAAGGCGGAAGTGGAAGGAGGAGCCTTCTCCGAGCGAAGACTTCTCTGAGCATTTCTGAACATCTAAATATTTTTAAGACGATCACTGCTAACTGTTAAATGATTAATGAGGGCACTAGGGAAATATTTTTTGTTTTTCATACCTTGTGGGTGGTTTTCTGCATGAAGGCTGTTGTACACTGTTCCAGGGGCTGGGCATAGCCAATGGGGAAACTGTATTACAGAATTTAGGGTGATGGCATATTCAGTGGAATTAAAAAACAGAGCTGTTGATTGGGAGAACCCCCAGCGGTCACACGCGTCAACTTAGTTGATGTAGAATCTTTGTGATCGGATCAATAATTCTGGGCAGTGGCCATTCTAGCTGAAATGCCAGTCACTTGTGCATAATTTTCAATATGTCTGCAAATGTTGTTGAAGAGTGGAAAATGTGTAAACCTGACTCTTTGGGGTCAGTACTCTATAAGTTTTTGTTTAAATTGTTAAATACAGTTTTTAAAGATGAGCAGAAAAAAAATGTAAAAAATAAAAATAAAAAAATTTAAAA
>NW_018128418.1:0-2939 GCF_001952655.1 Monopterus albus
TCCAGAGTCCCCAGTACACAAGGTTTCCTTCAGCCTCTTCACTTCTCTGTCTCTCCATCAGTTTTTTTCATTATGCATTACCATTGATTAAGTTTATTAATTATGACCGTTTTGGTACACATCCATTATTGTTCACCTGCAGTCTCTGGACAGATGTCCCTGAGTCACACCTAACATCCAGAACATAATGTTAGACCAGGGTTACAAATATGATCATCAGTAAATGGGGAGATAAATAAGAGGAATATTTAAATGACTGGAATTCACCCTATAAAACACTGTTAAACTACAGTTTCTGATTCTCAGCAGATATATAGAATATTATAAACCACTGATGAAAACATAGAAGACCGTTTGTTCTTTGTGACATTTGTATTGGGTGGGGTGTGGTGTCATTGGTGTGAAATGTTCAGTGGGCGTTCCGCCTTTTAGTTGGGTGTGTTCAGACTTAGCAGCATTATTTCCTTCTCTCAACAGGCCTGGAAAACCCCACCCAAACCCTGTCCTCAGCACGGTAGCAGTCAGCCATGTGGGCAGCTTGACGCCGACTGAAGAAGAGAACTTCAGTTTTTACCAAAGTGACTCCACGTACTGATCTGCTCAGCCCCAGCATCAGTCAGTGTTACACAGCCTGGAACTTGCACACGGCTATAGGCTGGAAATGATGAAGTGATTAAAGTACAGACTCTCAAACCTTTTTATGGCCTTGATATTGTTTTATATTTGGTGCTTGTGCTTTGTTCTGTATATTTTCTACACATGCTAAACTCCAGTTGAATGCAGCAGAGATTTACATACGTACTGTGTTTTTTAAATCCAGTTTAAGGTTTTTAAAGGCTGCATTGTGTGGAGAGGGTGTGAAACCAGTCCTACAGGACTGTTGACTGGTGTGTCCCTGTATTGTCTTTCCAGTTTCACTGCTTACAGATTTCCCCAGTGACTCAGAGAAAATGTGGATTGCTGTTCATAGTTTACACAATTTGTAACGTCTCACTACTTATTGATAAAAGACTTGTATGGAAACCTCATATCAGTGGTACTTCACTGCCTGACAGTCGCACCTTTTAATAAACGCATCACTGATTTGGCGAGGTTTTTTTTCCGTGTGCGTCTTTACGCATTCGGTAGGAAGTTGGAGAGCTTTTACGCACAAGTGAAACTGCACTGTTTAGACGTAGGAAACGTTTCGGAAGGCTGAAATGCTCATCTGAAGACGGGAAAGGCGAGTTATTTGAGGGACGTGCGCGCGGCGCCCCCGACGCATCTTTTGGGCGTTTAAAGACGCACAGAAACCCGAGAGAGACCACTGTGGATCCGTACGTCTGACTTGGTTTGTGTGGAGTACCGTATGAACATGAGCAAAACGAAGAGCAAAAGCGACAATAAACCCAATAAAACGGAAAAAGCTTTGGCTGCAGAGAAAGAGCAGTTTGGCAAACAGCAGGTGGGTAATGTGGTTTTATTACAGGTACATTAAATAGTTTGGGCTGAGGCCTTTACATTGGATGAAAGCACAATGCCAGAACGTGTAAAGTGAAATTAAAATCAACAGAAATAATCTAACTTAATCCTTTCAGTGGAAATATTGAAGTCTTTTTAACACTTCTTATTAGATTTTTTAAAAAGGTTTTGCGATATTGGCCGAAAACTAACGTTTTTGTAATTAAAGCTCTGTCGGATGCTGACTTGTAGAGACGTTTGAGGTGTATTTGAGTCATGATGGCTGTTGTCTCGTTTCTTTCAGCTCAACAGCATCAGCAAAGCCCTCACCTCCGCTGAAACACCGGCCAAAGAGAAACATGTGCGCAGTATCCTTCCACGTTTACCAACGTTGGCCTCCTTTCCAGAAATGGAAATATCATTGGTATATAAATGTAAACAAAAATAGTCCACAGCTGGGGAACATGACTATTTCTACACATTCTAATGTTCACTCATCCAATAATTGCTGAGATATTTTAGTCTGGACCAAAGTGGCCGATCAGATGACGTTGCCAACCATAGAATCACAAAAACAGAAACTTTCTTTTACTAATTACATTGAAAAGTAAAAACCTCACTGAGGGGCAGTGTTGAGCTGAGCTGGCCACAATGAGCACATGGGCTGGTTCCACCACTGCTCATTATGTGCATTAGTGTTTTGGAGGTTTCCTTGACAGCTGTGAAGATGTCATCTTGGGAAGTCACAAGGAGGGTGGAGCGACCACCTTCTGGTCCTACTCCCTGAACCTGCCTCTGTCCAGCAGCTCCATGATCGCCTGGAAGTTCTGCTACCTGCTGCACAAGCTGCTCAGGGAGGGACACAGGAATGTAAGTCCTCCATGTCTTTGTTGTCCTCTGTCTCCTTCACCTTCTCCATGTGTCACATTGAAGTTTAACCTCTGTTGTGTCTGTTGGACCTACAGGCTGTTGCAGACTCCTACAGACACTGCCGCAGTGTGAAAGACATGGGCACTCTCTGGGTGAGTCCCTGCCTCGATAGAGCTATAAATTTATAATCACAGCAGACTTCACTTTGAAGTGCGTCTGCTGTTTAGCGTTTTTAGAGTTGAATGACAAGTTATCGATGTCCAGATGCTCCACAGAACAGCTGTAAAATGTCTCAGGGACATTTCATCTCTAAACTTCTCACATGGTTTCATTTAAATAACTGTTTGAGGCTGAAAGAGATCAGAATCAGAATCAGAATCAGAATCAGCTTTATTGGCCAGGTGTGTTGGACACACAAGGAATTTGACTCTGGTACATCGGCTCTCAATGTGCAAACAGTAAACCAGCATAAGGCTGTGTAATATAACAAAATAGCAGTATTGCCACTGTCACACAGTAAACAATGCAGAATAAGCAGTATAAACAGTAACCAATGCAGACAACAAAGGAATGTTCATTGAAATGAGATAAATAGGGATAAAAACAGAGTACTTAAAACTAGAGACCTG
>NW_018128418.1:3347-32331 GCF_001952655.1 Monopterus albus
TACTTTTGATACAATGCTGCCAAGTATGTTGGGGGGGGGGCTCTTCCTGAAGTCCACTGTCATCTCCCTAGATAAACTAGTGTTTCACACAAAAACAAAGAACAGTGACCCTCCAGATTCATATGGTGGCTGTTTAGAGGGGAGCGACCCGTAGGTTGGGAACCACTGGACTAAACTAGCAGCACCTGGAGGAGCTGCAACAGGAAAATGCTGCTGCACTAGAAGTACATTTGGCTGAGAATGCTTAGGTACCTAGGACTTTCACTTGTACACAGATTGTTTCTTTTGTTTAAGGATGTAAAGTACTACACTTGTTCATGTTGCCTGTCTTGGTCCCATTTTTAGGTGCAACTCTGGTCTAATCTGATCTGTTATTTCTTCTAGGGAAACTTGCATGATCGCTACGGCCACATTGTTGCCTTGTCAGCCAAATTCCTCTGCCTCAAAATGGAGTTTCATACAAAGGTAACATTTTTATTTGCTGTACAGTTACAGAAAGATGAAACCAAAGTTTGATGACACCAACCTCTCATCCACAGCACAAAGTGATCCCAGGCAACCTGGAGGCCAGCGATGAGGCTCTGGAGAAGGAAGCAGGAAGTGACATGACCAATGTGTACGATTTCTATGTTCGTGTTGCTGAGCATGAATATAGTATATGTCAGTAAATATGTTGCTAATGATGCTTCATATTGTAGGTTGGACATGACACAGGAGCTGCTGGATTACCTGGATGCTGGACTGAAGATGGCTGAGACCGGTAAGTCCCTCAGGAACTCCATCTGTGTTCATTCATAGCGTGACACCCTCACAAGCATCTGTTTGTAATGACCTCCCTCTGGAAGGCTGAGGCAGGTCAGATTTTATGTCTGTTATTTGTCAACACATCCTATGAACAGACCAGAGCCAACAATATGTCCACTACACAACACTTTGACTTCCCTACTGTGTCTGTGGGCCTCCAGCCCATTGGCTCCTTCTGAAGACGTTAACCTTTAAAAACTGGTCACGAACATATTTCGTTACTTGTATTTTTCTAAATCAGCTGGACACTGTCATTTTTAGCAAATGTTATTCAAACAGAAGGAAACAGAGCGTTTGTCGGGGACTATTTCCAGTGGCGGATATGTACACGGTTGGTGCTTTAGAAAAAGTATTACAGTATTAGTAACTATGATAATAAGGACTTTATTTATAGCACCTTTAATGCAGAGATGTAGCTCAAACAGTTTTATGAAACTTGGCCAAAGACGAAATAAAAACAAGAATATTTGAAAACAGGACAACAGGACCGATACAACCAACAGGAAAAGTTATATAAGGAGCAAAGATGAAATGTTAATAGCTCAGGTTGGTTTAGCCCAAATTAAATGTGAGATTTAAAAGAAAGATCTTGGTCTTTTTTAAAATTCAAAAAGCAGAAAGCAGCCTGAGTAGACTTCTTAATGAAAACACAAGGAAAGGCAGCAGAGATCTGAAAGTACTATGGTAAATATACATGTAAATAGTAAGTGAAGAGCATTTGTGGTAGCAGGACCATGTGTATGGGACTGAGGCTGAGGGCTCACACTCACAACACTTCTTCATCAGAAGACCATGAAACATCTCTAATTTGGCTCCGATGTGTTGTTCTTGACTAAAGTCCTCCGTCAGCTCGATGCCAACAAGGCCACATCTACCACTCCGGCCGGACAGTGCAGACTGACTCCGCTGATACCCCTCATACTGGACTGCAGCTTCCTCTACCACTTCTCCGTCCGGCTGATGTTCAAACTCCACAGCCGTGAGCGACCTTTGAATGTGTTCTGTTATACAGTTCAACCCTCACTGTGTTAGATCGAGCCTCATGTGAGCTGCATCTGCTCTACAGGCATCGCTCCAGATGTTCTTCTTGGACATCGTGAGCGGTTCCGTGATCTGTTTATGAGGTAAAGTATTTTGAGCTGACCGACCTCAGCAGCCAGAGGAGGAATCCTAGCGCTCGGTGCAAGATCTCTGGCTTTAGATAAATGAGCTAGAACACAAGGTTCAGAGCCAAACTTTTGTTCTTTGTCCTTAATTTTGACCTGAACAAGATAGTTTCTCTTTTCAAACTGCAGTAAAATGTTACTTTTAATAAAGTTGCAGCACAAATTATTCCTGTCGACAAACAGCTTTTCCACCTCTGTATTAGCTCTATCAGGTTGTTACTAACAGCTGTTTTCTTCTGCAGTCTGAAGCAGTTCTTCAACAGAGCCAGAGAGATGGAGTTCTTTAAGAGTATCATCCAGATCCCAGATCTCCCAGATGTAAGTGTAGCTGTAACATCTTGGGAGCTTCCACCTCTGCTTCTCTGCTTTTCCATCATGCACATGTATTTTGCTTTTTATGACCCCACAGGCTCCTCCAAACTTCCTCCGAGCTGCCGCCTTGGCTGAGTACAAAAAGCTGGTGGTGGTGATGCCCAACGAGGTGCGTCATGAAGAGGAAGAGGTGGAGCCGCAGCCAGAGTTCAGGGAAGCGCCGGAGATGTCACAGGTGTCCATGCACATGGAAAGATAAACTATTTTAATGTTTTCCACGTCTTTGTCTGTTGTCTAGACTAACTGTGTCTTCTCATGCAGTACTATTCACTCAGCCAGCTGGGAGTTCCTGAAGCTTCTCTGGAGCCAGACAGTGAGAGTCTGAGGAAGGAGCTGGAGGTGCTCAAACCAGAGCTGCAGCTCATCAAGACTGAGGTCAGTCTCTGGTGCTGGACTGGTTGGTCTAAGACAGGGCTTCTCAAAATGGTACAGTGCAGAATCAAGACAACTAGAAAGTATAATGTCACCATGGAGTCAGTGAGTCAGCTGTGAGCTATGATGTGAGCGTATATTGGTTCACACATTGGGTCAGTGGTGCCGAGTTAACCAGGTCGTGTTTGCAGCAGATGCACAGACAGCTATCGGTGCTGTACATTTCCAGTTGATAAAGGTGAAACATACAGTTGTGTTCCTCCCGTGCTCAGGCTCAAAAGTGTGTAACTGAGTTAAAGGCTCAGGTGAACCGTCTAGAAGCTGAGGTCGAGGAGCAGCGCACACACAAACAGATGGCTATGGTGGAAAACGAACACCTGCGGATGGAGGTGGACACGTTACGGTGTGCCAGCGTCGCTGGTGTCGAGGCCCAGATTGGATTCAAGGATGCAGATGGTGAATAGCCGTTTCTGTGTGCATGTCAATGAGCCATGCAACTGAAGCTGAATCGTACTGAGATGGTCTGTCCTCTTCGTCCTATTGACTCCACACAGGCAGAGCTCAGGCAGCAGAGCTACGTTTCACTCAACTCAAAGACAGACATGCCGAGCTGGTTTCCAGTCACGCTGACCTCATGAAGAAGGTAAACTGCACCGCCCATGTTGTTTCCTGCACACAGACGGATGAGAACACTGATGCCGCTCTCTTATCTGCATAATAAATAAAAAGCTACATCAAACTCTTGGCAAGAAAACAAATATGTGTAATTCTTGGTGCTGAACTATCCTTAAAGAGAGTTGTTGATGTTGTGTGTGCAGAATGCAGAAACAGTGAAGCTGCTGTCCGCTATAAAACAAGAACAGGACGATTTGCTGAAAGCCAAGAAGCACCTGGAGAGTGAGCTGGAAAATCTGCAGCACGAGAAAAGAAACACGGTGAGACCTTGTCAACCTCTGGGCTCTATCTGCTGCAGCTAAAACACCTGCTGCTGATAAACATGTCAGCCAGGCAAGAGCAGTGGCTTTGGTCTGATAGACTGAATCTGTTTCCTCTGTCGACACCTGCTGCTGATAAACATGTCACCCAGGTAAGAGCAGTGGCTTTGTGCTGATAGACTGAATCTGTTTCCTCTGTCAATCAGGTGAACCAGCAGGACCAGGAGGCTGAGCGCCTGAATAAGCAGCTACTGGAGCAAAGTGCGGAGCTGGCTCTCCTTCGCAGCACCCTGGTCAATAAAGAGATGGTAAGAATGAATGTAAAACTACACAGACTCTTAGTGGACCAGCTTTAGTTAATGAGTCTGATTTTTCAAAGGCCTTACATTGGCTTCCATATGTTCATGTCATTTTGTTCAGGAGGCGTCTCAGGTGAGCAGCAGCCTGGCAGCTCTGCAGGCGGAGCGCGATGTGCTGTTACGCTCAGCCACTGAAAAGGACACGGCACTGTCTTCACTGAGACAACAGGCACAGCAGCAGCAGAGCTCCCTGGACCTGGAGAGAGACAGGACCAACAGAGAGCTGGAGGCTCTGAGGGCTCAGCTACAGCAGCAGGTACCGAAATACCTGCCAGGGTCACGGCATCAAACACGTCTGTGTCTGCAGGGCACAGTACAGCCGGGTGGTGCTCTGGTCTGGTCCAAGGGAAACCCACTAAACTTATATGTCTAAGGTCACAGCAGTGTTGTCTTTCAGCTGTGCCACAAACATTCAGGCCTGAACTACTGTGATGTTTTATTTACCCACCTTATGGATTCACAAAGCTGGGATAGAGACCTGGTTTCACCGCCCCCCTCCCCAGAGCTGACAGATTCAGAAAGTGCCCAGCTACACACTCAGTTGAGAACGGCTCAACTTTAAAAACTTCTGTCATCTGACGCAGTAGGGAGAGCCAATTGTTGTCCCACCGACAGAAAGAAGAGATGTGAGGAGAGAGGAATCAAGGACATGTTTATGCAGACGTGCACCAACTGATTTCTGATAAAGGGGCGTCAGTCCATAACAGACTTCTGTGAAGGATGTTCTCATGTATCCTCACTCATGGCTCCTTCAGCAGCCTCCTCGCTCCTCAGAGCGAGAATAAGAGCTTTGGGACGTCCTTCAAGACAGAATTTATAGGCACAGAGGTTGTTCTGCTCCATGACTTCTGTGCTTTTGTAGCACAGATCAAAACATACGTATGTTGATACACTGACCTTCCTGTCTGACAGCTGGGCTTGTTTGCATAACACTGCTTTGTCATTTCTCCACCAGCTTTTACTAATGTCTACTGTTATGGGTGACTTTATATGTCCTTTTGTGTTTTTTTAAGTACTGCTCACTCCTTGAACATTAAGTATGAAAGCTGTTTTCATACTTTCATACATCTCTTTATGGCTGTTTTCCTTAGATTGCCATTAATGCAGAGCAGAAGCTGGAGATCGACAGGCTGAGACGAGAGCTGGACTCGACCCGAGCAGAGCTGGCCCGTGCAAACAGCGCCCTACAGAGCAAAGAAATGGTAGGATTATTTCTGGTAGCTTTACTCGCATCATCCACGAGTCTTCTCGAGGTACTACAGCCACCTGTGTTTTGTTCCTCAGAGCGGCACCCAGCTGAGCAGTACAGTAGCAGGGCTGCAGGCGGAGAGGGACGTGCTACGGCGCTTGGTGGGGGAGCATGAGGTGGAGCTGAACTCGCTCAGACAGGAGGCTCAGCTCCATCAGAGCTCCCTGGAGCAGGAGAGGCAGCGGAGCAGCATGGAGCTGGGAAGCCTACACGCCCAGCTACAGCAGAAGGTGCTGTACTCTATAACACAGATACTGTATAAATTAGATTTAGGGGGGAGTCATACACTGATTTGAATTGGAGCCAGTTTGAAGCCCAGAGTTGCAGCTTACAGTCGGCACCATCTTTCCTTGGTGGAGCCAGGACATTCCTAATAAGAAGTCTGGGCTGCTGCCTTTGCCCCGCTACCTCAGACTGAACACCAGAGAGCGGCCACGCTTCCCTCCTGCTACCTACTGAACTACAAATGTTCTGTTCCACATGGCTGTTTAGGTAGTTGGTGAACAGCGAGTCTTGTTGAAATCAAGATCTCTCTTTGCAAGAGAGCAAATGCAGCTCATTCAACCCAGACCACCACACACATGCATGGCCACACTAATTAAAACAATCAGGTTTTATTAGCAGCATTAGGTAGTAAACCTCAAGCTGTGTTGTAGCTCAGTGCAGTAGTGATGTGCACAGTACCTGGTAAATGTTAAGACACAAAGATATGTTGAGTCAACTTCACCTGAGGTAGAAAACATCAAATGCCGCCTGTGCACCAGAAACACAGTCAACTAGCTAACTAGCAGGTGAGCTGCTGCACTGTACAATGCAAACATACTTTATATACAACTAAATGCTGAGAAAAACAGA
The DNA here is from genome assembly GCF_001952655.1 of Monopterus albus. NCBI lineage: Eukaryota > Metazoa > Chordata > Actinopteri > Synbranchiformes > Synbranchidae > Monopterus > Monopterus albus. Next base: position 9,460 of record NW_018128418.1, read on the forward strand.
AGCTGTGAACGTCCAGGAGCTGGAGAGAGCAGCTGGCTGCCACCTGTCAATCATCAAAGTTTCTGTAAGCTCTAAAATCTGATCAATGGAGCAGTAACTTCCAAAATGATCAGTGCACTTATTAGAGGGTCTGAATTAAATGTATAACCGTGTAGTAAAGCTGAGCTATTGATGGGTTCATGTGTGTGGAAACAGGCATGTCGTGAAGAGGAGCTGACCCAGAAGCTGCAGGGGGAGCAGTTCTGCCTGCTGCAGTGTGCTGTGGTCGAGGCTGAGGGCATCATACTGGATGCTGTGGCCAAACTGGATGACCCCATACACCTCCGCTGCATCAGCTCGCCTGGTAAAAATGCTGTTAACAAATATTTTCATAAGCAGCATTAACATACAAGAAAGACTTTGGCAGCAAATTCTCACATTTAAGACTCTTGATAATCAACTATTAATTACAAGTCATTGTGAATAGACCTCATCTTAATAAACAACCCCGTGGTCTTTAGTTTGTGATTGGTATTTGCTGCCATTCTCAACACCAGTTCTCCCTTTGTTTCAGATTACTTGGTGAATCGAGCTGAAATCACTCTGGCTTCTATCGACAAAATGCAGCAGAGCCACCTGGTCTACCTGGGGAACAGGAACGGTACAGGAGGGGCTGTGTGTGTGTGTGTGTGTTCAGGTTCGATGTGTTTACCTCAGATGATACAACTATCTAATGTTGCTCTGTTTCTCCAGACGCCAGTGGTTTGTTGAGAACGGTCACACAGTTCTCGCACCTCGCCGCTGACACCATTGTCAATGGAGCGGCAACATCCCACTCTGCTCCGTCCGACCAGGCTGACCGTAGGAGGCACACAGTCACGCCGTAACAGTCAGTGATGCACACTCAGTACACTGCCCATGAACAGTAAACACCACTTCCTGTCTCTCGGTCTCCCGCAGATTTAACTGACAGCTGCCGGGACTGTGCCAATCACTGCCTTCAGTACCTGAAGGACCTGAAGTTTCAGGCCAGTTTACAGAGAGCAGACCCATCTGCGATACGCTACACTGTCCAACGCATCCTCTCGCTGGGACAGGTGGGACACGGCTCAGAGACAACCTGAGCAGGAATAGTGTTCACCATGTTTCAAACCAGCACAGGCACCGACTCACTGCTCCCTCTGAGAACCTGCTGCTCTAGCTCTGACCTTTAACTGTGTGACTCTTGTCCAGGGTTTGTGTCCAAAGGGACAGGATGTGCTGAAAGAGGAGCTGGGAGACATGGTGGATAAAGAGATGATCGCTACGTCTACTGCCATTGAAGACGCTGTGCTGCGTATGGACGTAAGGACGCACACATCTTGGCGGGTAAACCTAGACACACCTGCGTCTGGTGATGGTTAACATTTCTGTGTCAATGTCCGTCTCACAGGAGATTCTGAATCAGGCAAAGAGAGGCTCTACTGGTGTGAAGCTGGAGGTCAACCAGAGGTGAGAGGAATTCTTTCTTATTCTAAAATGCTCATTTTCTTCCCTGCGATCTGTGTCATGTTGTTCTGCTTCATCACAGTATCCTGGGCTCCTGTTCAGACCTGATGAAGGTGAGAAGTCTGTCCACTGCTTTCCATTCATTTACTATGAGCTGGTGATTCCTTTTCCCTTCATTCATTCTGCTCTGCTCTCTCGTCTCCAGGCCGTTCACATGCTGGTGACAGCTGCTACCGACTTACAGAAAGACATCGTGGAAGGAGGCAGGGTGAGTGACACGTTCAGGCTGAACTGAGCTACACTTAAAAAGTCAAGCTGGGAGTTTAAAAAGCAAAGAGCCTAGCAGCTCTCTAGGGATCATAGCCGATCAGAAAGGAGGATTTCATTTGGATTGTACTGGTGTGTTGCAGCTCAGTCATACAAATACACTGACTGGGATGAAACAACAGGTTATGGACTAAAAACCAAACTGGATAAGAAATTCTGCTGCCAATTGACAAACTTCACTGGACAACTGCCATAATACGGAGCCTTCAGTACAAAAGTGTGTGTCCATGGAAAGTGCCTATGAAAAACACCAGCGTTAGTTTTATTCTTTCTGAGAACAACACTGGTGTGACAGGCGCTCAGGAGATCAGGCAGCAATTTTTGCAAAAGTTGAATGTAATTACTAATTTTTAATTGGCCAGTCCATTCATCGGCTTCCTGTCCAGCTCACACTATAAAACTGAAAATTATTGCTGTAACAATAAAGATATATAATAATATAAATTCATGGGAGGCCTTGTTGTCCAAACTGGTTTCCGTCATTCTTTGACCAGAATGACCATGACACAGGCACAAACAGGTAAAACTGTGTTCTTTGTGGATTTAGCAAGTCAGAAATGTAATTTAACACTGCGTTAACAAGGAGCAGTTTTAGCAAGTCAGAAATTTAACACTGCGTTAACAAGGAGCAGAAATCACAGACAAGTAGTCATACATTTGTTGTTGCTTTTCCTGAAGGGAGCAGCGACTGTTACTGAATTTTATGCCAAAAACTCTCGCTGGACAGAAGGACTCATCTCTGCCTCTAAGGCTGTGGGCTGGGGCGCCACACAGCTGCTGTACGTATCCAAACATGCCTACATGAGATACCGGTACTGAAAGTCAGACCTGTACACAGTGTCACATGTGTTCATCTTTTTGCTCTCAGAGACTCAGCTGACCGGGTTGTGGGTGAACAAGGTACGTACGAGGAGCTCATTGCCTGTTCCCACGAGATCGCTGCAAGCACCGCCCAGCTAGTCGCTGCCTCAAAGGTACAAAATGAAGTAAAACATCCTCCTGTTGGGTTGCAAACAAAGTCTAAACATCATAAAGGACTAGTGGTCCTGGTAGTGTCTGTACATTTGTTCAAGCAGCATGCACCCACGAAGCATGGCGGTGACGTGATGCACATTTAGTACTAAAACTATACTTTAGCTTTTCTCTTTTATGCTGTTTTATGCCTTTGCTGGCTGTTTCAGATGCAAACACTATTTACTCCACTTCAATCATAATTGCTGTTAATTTTATATAAGATATTGTGAATCCGTACTAAAAAGCTGCATGTAGTTGGTCACATTTTAGATATCTGAGCTGTCCACAGGTCCTCCTATGTCACCATTACAGTTTGTCCACCAGAGCTCTGACACCTTCATGTCCCTATTAGTCCGCATCATCAAATCTCTTTATGTTACATGCTTTTGTACAAAAACAATCTGTATCTGCTGATAAATGGTACGTTTTCTCCCAGATAACACAATTACATCAACCTGCTGGGTGATAGTGTCAACACTGAGCTCTGTGGGTTTGTCACAGTAACAAGGGCCCTGTTTCTAAAAACATCCCTGTTTAATATCTTTAAATATACATTTTCAGTGCTGCAAGTGCCACAGAAAAAATCCTGTCACCTCGATCGTAGTTTAGTGAAGACAGAAATCTCAGAGGTGGATGTAAAAAACCTGGGAAAGTAAAATTGAAACAGTCAGAACAAACAGCACCACAGAAGATCATACACAGTGGGTCTTGGTGAAAATATTGAAACAATCAGAACAAACAGCACCACAGAAGGTCATACACAGTGGGTCTTGGTGAAAATAACTCAGTGCATTCATTTAGATTACTGCAAGTGCTGGTGCGTTCATTTTCAGGTGAAGGCGGACCGCAATAACAAGAAGCTGCACACGCTGCAGCAGGCCTCCAGCCACGTCAACAACATGGCTGCCGGTTTTCGCCACCGGAGCTGCTAAACGCTCCACTGTGTTCACCTGCTGGTCTCTGACTGGCTCTGTCTGCAGACATTGGCTGTTTAGAGTGTTTTCTCTGAAAACAGCTGCTTCCTGCTGCAGCTGGAGATGACAGCAGAGCAGAAACACTACAGCTGGGGGCTTTAAAACAGTGAGCTAAAAAACACTATGTAGGCTGAGGGGGACTGCAGTCAGCTGAGAGTTCTGTGAAGGTTCATCACTATGAGTAACACCTGTACATTAACTTCATCCATCGCTAATATAACAACATAGATCAATGCAGCTTTAACTCTCTGATTTGATGCTGTTATTACAGTTGTTAATAGAACAACATAGATTAATGCAGCTTTAACTCTGATTTGATGCTGTTATTACAGTTGTGATGGACTTCTCTGGCATGTCTCTGATCAAGCTGAAAAAAGAGGAAATGGAGACTCAGGTGAGTTGGTTATGTCCCGACATCTACCATCTTGTTTTGCATGTAGACCAGTGACTGTCAGAAGGTTCTTCTGCAGCCGACAGAGGGCACATGAAGACACTGTAGAGTCGGTCAGCTGTAACACCTGAACGCTATGAGCTCTGGCTGAAAATGTGTGAGAAGTAGTTAGCAAGGAGCAGAGCACTGATGAAACAACATTTCATTTTGGATGGAAACATACATGAGATTCATCTTCTGTTGCCGATTTTCTCGACATTTGTTGAAACTGGAAGCCCACTAACGGGTGTTCTGCTCTGTGAATGTCTCAGGTAAAGGTGCTGCAGCTGGAGACCCAGCTGGAACAGGAGCGAGTCCATCTAGGGGAGCTGAGGAAGAGGCACTACGAGCTTGGTGTCTCTGGGGCCGACAGTGAAGCAACAGACGAAGATGACAGCTTCCCACCGCCGCCGCCACCTGTCCTGCTCGACTCCACACCAGTACCTCTGTCCTTTTCACAAATGGAGCCTTATCAAAACACTCCGAGCTTTGCACAGACCAACCCGTTCGCTCCAACTCAAACGCAGTCCTTCTCGCTGCCTCAGTCCTACACACCCACAAACATCTACACACCTGCTCAGAGCTACACCCCATCCCAGCCCTACATCCCTGCTCAGCTTCTCCCACAGACGCAGCATTACACACCAAGCGCAGCCCAGAGTTACCTAAAACCTCAGACGTACTCACCATCACAGCCCTCATCACACGCATCAGGCCCGGCCCAGCCTCAGCCACTCCAGACAGCCCCACAGAGCAACACAGAGCCCATAAAACACGCCTCCAAGAAATCCAATATCTTTACCAAATCTGGGAACTTGATGAAGAAGGCGGTAAGTGCTGCCTGTCACCTGCATCTGCTTCATAGTGATCACATAACGTATGCTTGACAAGAACACGCATGAGTCTGTTTCTGTTCCAATTACAGTTCAAACGAGGTGAAACTGGAACAGGGGAATCCTGAAGTGGGACTGAACAGAAGACAGTGATTTTACTTCCACAGCTGATTGAAACCCCCAAGTTAAAATATTTAATTTTATATCGGACTCTAATACATGTGACACATACTGTTGCTTTGTATGTGTTTTGTCTTTTAATGAAATCACAACATTATAATGCATTTCCATCTGGTATTTGTAATCACACTGAAGCTCCTGTTCTCTCACAAACTGGTGTGGAAAAACCAAAGTAAAGGTTGAATCCCTGCAGACTGTCAACAGTGTTTTCTCATGCACATTTGTCCCAGACTGACATGTTGTATTTCTGATCAAGTCCAAGCTGAGTGTGTGTGGGAATTCAACCTTTCCTTGTGCATGTTTTCATCTTCCTGTGCACCAGTGTGCAGCAGACAACACTGCTTGATCATGTACACAGAAGAAACCAATTAAAAACCATCAATTCATCTGACTGCAGCAGTACTTTGTGTTTTTTCCTCAGATTTTTCAAATATGTTATGGTACTACCATTAAGCGGCTCAGATGAGGCCCAGAGGTTGCTGTCTGGGGTGTTGAATGACAGAACAAGTGGAGCTCTCTGCATCAGCTCAGATGAGGCCCAGAAGTTGCTCTCTGGGTGTTGAATGACAGAATAAGTATCCCTGTTGTGACAGAACAAGTGGAGCTCTCTGCATCCTGTAATAAATTCTCAGTGACCTCATCTGTCTGTTATTTCTGTCAGCCACAAAACAAACTGCAGGCTCACCACCATGGAAGTGGCCACTTTAGATTCCCACAGGGACCGGAGGGGTCAAGTTAGGAAAAATAACAAAAATACCGGAATTAGAAAACACCACCTTCAAAATAAAAACAAAGGACACCACACTTCAGAGACTAAAACGTCTCTAAATACTAACAAAACCCGGGTCAAACGACTGGATAAAAGGTTGGAAGCCAGTAGTTTGAAATTTTGTACCAATAAATTTTTTTTCTTTAGTCTATATTATTTTTAAAATTAAAATCTTGTTCTGTCAAGTAACGCTGTCTAAACGCAATAGAGTAAAAATAAAAAATAGCATTTGCCCTGGAAATGTAGTGGAATAAAAGTAGCATAAATAGAAGTAAACACGTAGTATGTAATTACTGTGCTCAAATACAGTTCGTACAGTTTGTACAGCCGTCTTCCATACACAGGGATACTAAATCTGAGTATGGACACTTTTCATACTTCAGCCCAAAGAGGACAAGATTTAATCTCACTGTTGTGATTACTGAGGAGAAGATGAATGCAGTGACTATTTCTATAATTTCATATTACAATAATGAGAAATGGGACTCATCTCCAAACACAAAGCTACAGTACTACCTATCAGTACTACTTGTAGTATTATAAATTACCGATTATAAAAATAACTATAAAGGTACAATATCTGCTTCTGTAAAGTAAAGTACAATTAAAATACAAACTTCCTTTCCACCACTGGCAACACGCTCCTCCTGGTTGTATTTTGAAACGTGTAGCCGGAAGTGTGGCGTTTTATTTTGAAGTGATTGACGACAGTAAAGCCGCACACAGTCGTCACTAATGGAAAAGCGATAGTTGGAGTGTTTTTATAATTGTCTGTGTATTTTTCGGAGGCTTTAAAGCCAGAGTGTAACTTAGCCGAGTTCTTCCAAGCGGAGGAAGTTTGCGGTGGCCGAGGAAACAGGACAGGAAACCAGGGAAACATGGAGGACCCCGGCTCGGCCCTGGAGAAGAATGTGGCCGACCTCACGGTGATGGACGTGTATGACATCGCCGCGGTGGTGGGCCAGGAGTTTGAGCGGATCATAGACCAGTACGGCTGCGAGGCTCTGTCCAGGCTCATGCCCAAAGTGGTGCGGGTGCTGGAGATCCTGGAGGTGATGGTGAGCCGCAGCTGCATCAGCCCGGAGACCGAGGAGCTGCGACTGGAGCTGGACAGGCTGCGGCTGGAGAGGCTGGACCGGCTGGAGAAGGAGAAGAGGCACAGGAAGGTCGGACACTTTTAGCCAGTCTCTAGTTTTACCTGACTCCTGGCATTGACATGCTGCTAGGGAAATAATGGAAATAATAAACAAATAAACAAATAAACAAATAAACAAACAAACAAACACACCGACTTGACCAGGACGCAGAGGCGATTACTGTGATGTAAGAAGTAATATTTCTTTTAAGCAATACATCGTCTACAATGTCCAAGTATAAATACGTCCTGCAGGTAAAATGTTAGGTAGCAGTACCACACAGTAATAGTACTGTTAAAGTACCACTACCACACAGTAATAGTACTGTGTTAAAGTACCACTACCACACAGTAATAGTACTGTTAAAGTACCACTACCACACAGTAATAGCACTGTTAAAGTACCAGTAATACACAGTAATAGTACTGTGTTAAAGTACCACTACCACACAGTAATAATACTGTTAAAGTACCACTACCACACAGTAATAATACTGTGTTAAAGTACCAGTACTACACAGTAATAGTACTGTGTTAAAGTACCACTACCACACAGTAATAGTACTGTTAAAGTACCACTACCACTACCACACAGTAATAATACTTTGTTAAAGTACCACTACCACACAGTAATAATACTGTTAAAGTACCACTACCACACAGTAATAATACTTTGTTAAAGTACCACTACCACACAGTAATAATACTGTTAAAGTACCACTACTACACAGTAATAGTACTGTGTTAAAGTACCACTACCACACAGTAATAGTACTGTTAAAGTACCACTACCACACAGTAATAGTACTGTTAAAGTACCACTACCACACAGTAATAGTACTGTTAAAGTACCAGTAATACACAGTAATAGTACTGTTAAAGTACCACTACCACACAGTAATAATACTGTGTTAAAGTACTACTACCACACAGTAATAGTACTGTGTTAAAGTACGACTACCACACAGTAATAGTACCCTCCAGTGAAATGTAGTACGATATGGAAACACACTGGTGAATGTGCTGAGAGCAGACTCTAGTTTAGACAGTTTGGATTAGGTCAACGAGGTGTCATAGGTCATAGAAGACTGCTAGACTGTGATCAGCCTGACAGCGTCTCGTGTCCGTGACTGGGTCCCTGGTTGACTGATTAACTGTGTCTCATGACAGTGATGAAGTGGAGGTTTCTGAGTCAGAGGCCTTTATGATCCTGCCTCATTTTCACATGGAAAACATTACATCTACAGCAGAAACACTGGGACAGAGTTTGTGTGTTTCTCCCATGTTCTTATGCATTTCTACATCCATGGGCGCACTGCCAACAGGAGCTGACCACAGCTACACCAGTGTGCCAGATGGTTAGTGTTTGGACAGAAGCATCAACATTATTGTCAAGTATTACAAGTATGAGTAACAAGGCTTTTTTTACTGCTCCAGCTGCTTGGAATAGTTTGCAGAAGGAAATCACAGCAACATCTTGGAGGCCAACATGTGGCCATGTTAACATGGATGTGGACAATAATGTGTAACAATGCATGTGCTGTGTTGTGTGTGTACAGGAGCTGGAGCTGGTGGAGGATGTGTGGAGAGGAGAAGCTCAGGATCTGCTCTCCCAGATCGCTCAGCTGCAGGAGGAAAACAAAACCCTCCTCACCAACATGTCTGTCAAAGACCCCCTGAGTGAGGAAGACCTGCAGAGGCATGAGGGTGAGGATGTGTGCATGTACACACACAGACCAATGTTCACTTTTAGATGGTAAAAACCTAAAACGTGTTGTTTTTTGGTGAGAAACCTGGAACTTGTATAAATCTCCACAGCTTTTTTGTAACAGGGTTTCATGTGGACGTATAATTATAATTATAATTATATAACAGCCAGTTTAGCCTAGCTTAGCATACAGACTGGAGACGGGGGAAACGACTAGCCTGGCTCTGTCCAGCACAAACAAAGCCACTCCTAGCAGCACCTCTCCACAGAGCGTCACATTGATCACATGACAGTGAGTCACAAAACATTTTCTAGGGCCAGACTGAGATGTCTCCTCCTGCCTGTGTCCTGTGTGGTAAAGCTGTAGACAAACCACATTTCCTCTGGGCCACTAATAATAAAGTCTGCAGTGGTTTAATGGCTCCTGACCACCAGCTGTGGCACCAACAATTGCATGATAGTCATCAGTGGAAACTTGCATTCATTTGCATTTTCTTTTGAAGATTTTCTGTAAATTCTATTTCCATTTACACTATATGTGGATGGAAGCTTGTCTGTTTACACTGACCCCATCTCACATTCCCGCCTCTGTGTTATGCACAGAGATACACAAAGGAAGCCTTCTCTATGTTTGACGGCGAGCCAGCCTCGTCCCCGCATCAGAGACTTTTGGTGGTTTCACACAGAGGCCACAGTCACCCTGGCACGCTGTGGACAGACCAGCCTCAGTGAACACTACACCTGCTCCACACACACAGATCAGGGTTCCCTCAGTGCAACTCTGCCCAGTGACAGAGTATAAAGAATGTAAACAAAACTGACTTTACCCTCTTGTTTTGTGTCATCTCCTCTCGCTGTGGTTCCCAGGTACGACAGAGAGAGAGAGGCAGGTGATGAAGAAGCTTAAAGAAGTGGTGGACAAACAGAGGGACGAGATTCGAGCCAAGGACCGTGAGCTCACACTGAAAAACGAGGACGTAGAAGCAGTAAGGCCACATCGACTCAGCTCTGATGTTTTCTACTGCACGAGGAAGCTGTGCATGCATGTCACATGTCACATCCCTGAGCTGGTTCAAGGTCGGCTCTTATTATACAGACTACTGTGGAAAACTGGTAGTTTAACAGATATAGTTTCCTTCTACATGTATGTTGTCCCGTTCACTGTAATGTCACCTCTGCTGATTCACTAACGTGTTACATGCTGCTGGAGATGTGTTTAGAGCAGTTACAAGCTCTGATTCTTACAAGTTTGATGAATAATAGAAGTCTCAATACTTTGAACTGAAATTTATTCAGAAAATTTCACCTAATGCAGAAAAGAAGAGGAGGAACAGGATTAAATAGTTGACTGTAAAACACACAGTGGAGACAGGATGGATTCCTACTGTTCACCCCTTCACCTCCGTCTCTGTCTGTGTAGCTCCAGCAGCAGCAGTCTCGCCTTATGAAGATCAACCACGACCTGCGTCATAAGATCTCTGTGGTGGAGGCTCAGGGGAAAGCACTGATTGAACAGAAGGTGGAACTGGAGGCCAGCGCTCAGGCCCGGGGGCAGGAAGTCAGCGCCCTTCGGCAGGAAGTTGCACGATTAAGGGAGCGACTGCAGGGAGAGAAACCTGTCCAGAGCCTGGAGGAACCCCCACCTCAGCCCCCCTCACCTGCAGAGGTAACACAAGCCTGTTAAAAGTAGTCTGAATTTCACATTGAATTAGTTTTTCAGGTTTAAATTGTATAAGAAGCCCCAGGAAGTACCTGGTAGAGCCGATGTTTGTTTTCGCGCTGAGAGTTAGATGAGAAGAGCGATACCACTCTCATGTCTGATAAGTATGAATTTACAGGCAGGATTCAGTTAGCTTAGCATAAACACTGGAAGCAGGGACAACAATCAAAACAGTTTCTAAGACGGTAAGTGCAGTTTTAAAGGTGCTGGAGTTTGTATCTTCGGACAGAGCCAGGCTGGCCGTTTCCTTCTGTTTCCAGTCGTCATGCTAGTCTAACCGTCTCATGGCACTGGCTTCATACTCACATACAGCATATGAAAGTTGAACCTGTCTTTTTGTCAGACTCTCAGCAACACAGCAATGTCAAACTATTCTTGTAAGTTAGACGGACCGAAGTCTTAGGTACAACTGCAGCTACACAGGCAGGTCATAGGAGTTCCAAACAGCTGTATGAACACTTGGTATGTGCGATTTCAAAGCCTTATGATGACCAGTCAGACTGTGTCCAAGTTGGAGATAATTAGAATAGATTAGATGCATAAATGACTAAAACTACCCAACATCTGTAAATCCAACATCTGACAGTAAAAGGCGCAGTGAACAAATAAGTAACTGTCTTTTACTCCACCAGCGTGGTAAAGCTGCTTCAGTGGTGGTGGGGGCTGAGGGCTGGTCAGATAGACCTGAGCCCTCTAAGCCGATGTCGGGTGGGTCTGACCCGGCCCCGTGGCCCCTGCCCGAGGATGAGGCTGAGGACGAGGCAGCGTTGCTCTGGGTAATGCAGCCGTGCTTGTTAGAAACCAGAGTGGTGTGGTTGTCCTGCCTCTAACAGCGAACCTGCATTCCCCTCAGATGAACAACCTCATAGGTAGACGCTGCAGACTAACACTGGTTTGGCCCATGAGAGGTGTGGACACAGCTCTGCACAGGTGTGTGAGAACTAACAGAGCCAGCGGGATCTGACACTGCTCAGCCAACTGGGCAAGACTCTCTGGACGGCCGCACTGATTCTAAAGATAGATCGCTCTGACAGCTCAGCCTCTAACAGCACAGGAAGTTGTCCTGTCATGTGCCTTGATCCTGAAACACTGACAGTAGAAACAGTCGTTTGAAGTCCAACAGAAATGACACTGCAGGAGTTTCTGTCTGCTCCAAACTGTATCTGCTCTGTTCAGAGGAACATCAGAAGCTAAAGGAGAAAAACATGTTTTGGATTCACGATGATGCCCCCAGCCCCCGGCCGGTGTTGTGTCGCAGGCTGAGCAGACGCACACAGCTGTACTCAGGTTTCTTTTTATTCACAATCATGAACACATCTTGTTCTGCACCTTGCTGAACAAACCACCAAACAAATGTTCACTGGGAAAAATGACCTGCTAATGATAAATATCTGATTAATTCTGCTTGAGTCTCTGCGTTTGGAGTTTGGTGCCACTTCCTGTCTGTACTCCCAGTTATCTCTGCTTACCGACTCCTTTCAGCCACATTATAGCTGTGTTAAGTTGCAAACCAAACATTTCCTACTGTTGCTGCTTCACATTAAACCCAGCAGGATGCTTTTATTGTGAAGAAATGCAATGTATCAAAGATAAACCCCCTTACACTGATGTCCAGTGAGGGTGGACGACCTGACACTCCCCTCCAACTTGAAGCCCAAGGCCTTCGTCTTCTGTTTAATAATATAAAATGCAATAAACAAAAGAACAACACCGACGTTAGTTTTGACTTGACGTGATTTCAGTTGGACTTAAACATGTATAGAACAGATGTTAACAGTCATTCTGGTCTGTAGTTTTACTCAGTGCATGCGCGACCTCCATCAGCTGCATGTGGTTCTCCGGGGGTTTAACTGAGGGTCAGTGTCTCAGGTGGGCTGAGTAAAAAACACAGGTGGTTCAAAGGGAGGAGGGAAGGCTGAACTAAGCACCTGTATTGGAACAAGGGCCCTGTCTGACTTAGACGTTTGCCACCAGGAGGCGATGTGCGATGAGGACATGCCTGCTGTGTTCCAATATTTCACCCAGGTATCCTCACCTCCTTCCTGCCCTGCTTCCTTCTTTCCGGTTTTGTTTCTTGGGTGTGATGCATTTCTCTCTCTGGCAGGAGGCCTTGTGCGAGGAGGAGACGGGGGGCCTGGACCCAAGGGACCCCAACCGGCCCCGGTTCACCCTGCAGGAGCTGAGGGACGTCCTCCACGAGAGGAATGAGCTCAAGGCCAAGGTGTTCCTGCTGCAGGAGGAGCTGGCCTACTACAAAAGGTACTGGAACACACAATGGTGGCAGCGCTACCAAAACACAAGAGATCGTCTTTTAAAACCATTTCTTTCTGTAGTGAACTGAATAAACTTTAATAAGCTCTTTAATTAAAGAGGAGTCTCTCTTTTACCTTTAGGCCAGATGGCTAACAATCATCAGAAGATATGAGGTTCAGAAAACCAGTGTTTTTCTTATTCTTCAGTTTGATCAGTAGAGCAGCCGGCGTCGACGGTGACTTCAGGAAGTATTCAAACCCTTTCACCTTCTGCACACTTAGTGTTGTTGATAAAACTGCCATTTTTACTCCTCAGTCTACACTCAAAAACACATAATGACAAAGTGAAAACATGCTTTTCACTTCCCATCCCATCTGATGGAACCTGACACGATCTTCCAGGAAGAATGGGACAAACGGCTCAAATCCAGGTGTGCACAGCTGGGAGAGACTCACCCAGAGGCCGAGGCTGTCACTGCTGCCAAAGGGGCCTCTACTGAATCCAGGCTCTGAACACTTCTGTGAACGAGAGATGTTTTTGAAAAAAATCCTAAAAACAAGTTTTCATTACGGGTTAATATGTGTAGACTGATGGAAGAGTTCTGTTCATTTAAAACCGATCACAAAGTGTGCAAGAAGTCACAGGGTGTGGATACTTTAAGACCATTTTTATTCCTCACTGTAGTTCTTGGGAGTTTTGATGAAGGCAGGCCCATGACTTCATTGTTCCATCACACTTGCAAAGTGCTGTCTTGTATTTATTAAATACATTAGCATGCTGTCCGTGAAGTGAACTTGTTGCTGCTCTCGCTCTGTGCAGTGATGAAACCGAAGATGAGGCCGTTACCTCCGTTCCTTCTCCCTCCCCTGAGCTGAGGAATCGCTCGCGCTCTGCAGTCCAGCCAGAGTCTGGGATCAAACGCCTGTATGTTCACACGTCTGCAAAGACACTCAGACACATCTGCCCGTGACAACACTCACTGCTTAAAACACACTGACTGAAGGCAGAAGACTGCTCTGCATGTGCTGAGTGAAGGCTGATTTAAATGGCCTCCGTTTCAGGCTGGTCACTTTAGCTTCGTCTCCTGTTTACTGTCGTCTGATAACAGTACACACTCGATATGTACAATATAGATAGTCACACTTTGACAGACTACTGAGGTGGATGTTGTAGACAATGACTTCACATTGTACAGCTTAGAGGACGCTCCAAAGGCAAACACAGCCATCACTCTGTACAGCGTCTGAAGAAAGGAGGAGTCCACGTGACTGGAAGCAACACCTCTAAAGGTGGAGCTATGTTTTGTGGGGTTTTAGTACAAACTGCTGCAGATTCTATGGACACTACATTTTTGTTTCACAGTGGAAACACGTATGTGAGTAAGCATAAGGTGAATTCCAGCACTGTGCATGAGCAGCATGGGTGCACGTTAGCTTGTTTGACTTTGTCTTCCTGCACTATCAGACACATTCATTTCTCTTTGTGCTTTAGGACACACATGCACACTTTGCGAGTGAAGGGCAAAATGTCTTCACTTTGTTCTTCTGTCTGCTCTAGTCAACTGACACGTCTTCTAAATTTACATGAGGTCAAACACACCCTGTCTCCCCATTTGTCCCCCTCCCCCATCTCCATGTGTCTCCTCCTGTCTCTCTGTGTGTAACAGGATCTTCACAGCCATTATGCCGATGGTGGCAGCTGGTCTGATCCCAGATGACCCCACTTTACAGCCAATCAGACGTCTCATTGCGCTTGTATGACTCTATATTTTGTTGGCTTCGAAGTGCATGTGCTGGCTTTCTGGGCCTAGTGTCCACCTTTGTAGCATTCTGATTGGCTGATTGTGGGGCTGTCTTATCATCATCCAATGGGATGACTGCGGATCATAAAATCAGCCAGTCAGAATCGACTGTAGTGTGTCTTGTGTTCCCTCACTGACCACAGTAACTGCTTGTCCTCCTCTGCGCCCGCACTCTGAACTCACAGTCACAGACAACAGCACTGACATAAACGCTACAGTCCTTCTCCGCTGTTTTCACTGACCTACCAGGCTATTGTGGTTTGTTTGCCAAACACAGTACACAACAGTTTGATGCATTTATTTTTTAGGGTAGTGTAGTCTGCATCTAACACTGCTTTACATATGACCATCACTCCCTGTACACACTACATGTGAGGCCCTGTAAAGGACACATTCAGGACCTCACCTGTCCTCTCTCCTCTCAGGTTTAGTTTCTTCTCACGTGACAAACAGCGAACGCCACAGCGGAGCGGCCAGTTTGACGGCGGCCTTGGCTCATATCCAGGGAAGGATGACGTGTACACAGAACAAGCCCAGGAGGCGTTACAGCACATCTAGACAACCTCCCAGACTCTCAACACTCCATATCCATCACTCGAGGCTCACGAAGCATCGACCGCACACCAAACCACCACTATTGACTCACACCGCAACTGAAAGCTCACGTGCATGAGGTGGGAAGATGGACACAAAGAAGCGTGAACAGATCACCTCGAATGAAGCTCCAGAAGAGAAATTCCTCCAAAACTTTTATTCAAACACAAAAGAACTGTATCTCTATAAGTGATGCCACATGCAACCTGAAAATACTTTGAAGGTTTGTACAGGATCAGATGACAGTGATCTGCAGAGGGTCAACTCAAGTCGTAGGATGGAAAGTGGGAAGTTGTTTAGTGACGTGTTGCTGAAAGTAAAGAGTGGGCGACACGCGGAGGTTGGGACTCAGAAGTGTGTGGTCTCAAACTACACAACTTAATCAGGTGAAGAGAATGAAGTTGAGCTTTAAAGCTACTGAATGAAGGGTGAAAGCTTCCTGTTATGATCAAACATGCACTTTCTGAGCTTTGACATTTCTTCACCAAATGAGCAACACTTCTGTGTCCCATTCATTTATTTGAAACGTCTGCTCCTGTGGACGTGGGCAGCTCGGCGGTCCGACACCAGCACGTTGCCGTTTCAAACTCAGAGCTCAGCGCCTGTGTTAAACGCTGTGCACTGCAAAGATAAACACAGATGCACTTTTTATAACATACTGTATGTCATACAACATGCAGTGGGTATGGAAGCCCATTACTGCCAAGGGAAAAAAATACATTTACATTACGTTGTGATAAAAACAAAAAAGGTCAAAATGATGAGCTGCTAAATAAAGTTTTTGACTTACAATGTTGATTTGATAAATCAGCATCGCTTTTAGTATTTTGTCATGACACAAAGTCAGAAACTATTAAAAAGGTGTATGACCATAAGGTGTTTTAAAGAAAAACTGAACCAAAGTTCTTGTGGATTCACCACAAGCCTCCTGTCATTGTCAGATATCTAATGTTCAGCACACAATGGAGAAAAGCCCCAGCAACATGCACAAATATCTACCGAACTGGTGTGTGGCCTCGAATACAAACGCGGTTTCAGATCCGTGTTGTCAAACTGCACAGCTGGAGAAAAACTATTACTATGTGCATAGTGTCAAATGAGTTCCATCACGTCATGTTTAAATCAGTAAGAGCAGCAGAAAGGCTCCGTCCTAAAGTGGTGAGGACAGTGTTGGTGAAGCCGTGTCCCCTCCAGGGTTTCAACATGCTAACAGACAGTCGCTGCCTGTGTGTTCACAGCCTAACAATGAGACACAGCAGGTGGCTGTGGTGTGACTGAGCAGCTTTTCATAGTGTTGGCACCGTTATCTCCATTCATACTCATCCAGTGAGGTGGAATAAATAAAATAACGAGGACTATAATGAAGGTAAAAACAGCAGCTCCACATTTCACATCAAACAGGTCAAAGGGATCTGGACAATTTACACATGAAGAATTTAAAGATCGGAAGGAAAAGGCAGTAAAAAAAAAAAAACACGATGCTCGCTGTGGTTCTTCAGCTCATCATCATGTCTTCTCCATTTACAGTGGACATTTAACATATCATCAGATCAGTGCTTTATTAAATAAACTGGCTTTTATTCAGATGGTTTACTCAATAATAAAACCTCTAATGTTTGACACGTCTGTGTGTTTTTATGCCACTTACAGCTGGAGTTTACATCCAACCCAGCCAAATCATTTTAAACTCCGTTTTTTCACAACTCCTGACATTTAGTCCTATAAACCTTCGATGGCTCAGGTCCGTTAGTGTCACTACTTGATTTGAAGAACGTGAAATGTTAGAATACTAGTAGACACAAAGATTTATTTCAGCTTTTATTTCTGTCATCACATTCCCAGTGGGTCAGACGTTTACATACATAGTATTTTGGTATTTGCTTTTAAACTGGTTAAACTTTGGTCCAACGTTTCGGGATGCCTTCCACAGGCATCTTAGATTAAGGTGCTGGAGTTTCAGCTTGTTCCTCCAGGACTTGGTCCCTCAGCCATGTTGCCACAGCTTTAGAAGTCTGCTTGGAGTCATTGTCCAGCTGGAAGACTCATTTGTGACCAAGCTTCGACTTCCTGGTTGAGGTCTTGAGATGTTGCTTCAATATATTCACATCATCTTCCTTCCTCATGATGCCATATATTTATTGAGGTGCCCCAGTCTGTCCTGGAGCAAAGCCCCCCACCAACATGATGCTGCCTGCCCCGTGCTTCAAGGTTGGGATGGTGTTCTTCGGCTTTTCTTCCACACAACAATGGTCATTATGGGCAAACAGTTCAGTTTTTGTTTCATCAGACCAGAGGACATTCGTCCAGAAAGTCAGATCTTTGTCCCCATGTGCAGCTGCAAACCGCCGTTGGCCTTTTTCATGGCATCTTGGAGCCTTCTTCTAGCCTTTCAGGTTATGTCAATACAGGACTGGTTTTACTGTAGACAGATACTTTGGTACCCGTTTCCTCCAGTGTTGTCACAAGGCCCGTTGCTGTTGTTCTGGACTGATTTGCTCTAATCAGACCAAAGTCTGGTCCTCTCTAGGAACAGACAAAAAGTGACAAAACTGCCATATGCATAAAAAACAATTAAAAGTGCTTTTCACTTCTTTTTTAGGCTTCAGAGCCACCGAAGTCGCCTTACAACCGTTTCCACACTCCTTGTGATGAGCAGCCCAACCTGGGCCACACTTCACTAATGACACATCCAAACTGGTATTTAGCACTCAAAACAATTTTAATCTTGTAATCATTGTCTAATACAAAACAAGTGCTCACTTCTTTTATTTGCATATTACGTCTTTATTCATCAATGCTCAAAACCCAGCATTAAGATTTATTCAACGCTACAACAGCAAAGATCTGTAAGGTCCTAAAATGCCAACAGGTCAGTTTACCCCTCAGGTGTTATTGCATTAGTTCCAAGTGTAACATAATTGTTTAAGACACGCTAAAAGGAAAAGTCACATTTAAAGGAGGTGAAGGACGCTGTGCATCATGCTATAGGTTCTGGCACACACGTGACTTTTTAATCAATGCTGATACTTTTTCTGGGAGATTGTATTAAATTAAAACAGAGATCTACCTAAAAAGGATGGATTTGGCTCCAGTCAGGTCCCTTGTTAGCATAATTATGAAGCAACACTGCTACAAATGACCAAACATTAAAATTCAGATGGGTTTAAAGGAATAGTTTGGTGTTTGCTCCCTTTCTTGCCAAGAGTTGGATGAGAAGATCAATTCATGACTCATGTCTTTCTGCTGAATCAGAAACTAAAGCCAGGTGGTGGCTAGCGTAGCTTAGCATAAAGACCAGAAATGGGGGAGAGCGGCTTGCCATTCTCTGAACTTTAAAATAACCCACCTACTCACATCTGAATACAAGTTATATGCTCAATAATTAACAGTAAAGAGAAATATTAACTGGTAGGTTAGTTTTTACTTTTACAGGGCCAAGCTAGCCGTTCCCCCACTTCCAGGCTTCATGCTGACTGTCTCCTGGCTGTAGTTTAAGAAGAGGCAGCTTTATTTATTGTCATTGTGACATGTACAATGACAGCCGAGGGCCCCGGGCTGCTGCTGCGTGCATACGCGCCACCATCACAGGCAACGGGTTCAGTGTGGACTGCAGGCACTGAGATTCGAACCTTCAACCCACTGCTCTACCCACTGCACCACTGTCACCTACAGTCATGAGAGTGGTATGAACTTTAACTCTCAGGAAGAAATCAGATAAGTGTATTTTCCAACTATTCCTTGAAGACAGGGTCCCCTAAATAATAAACTCCTAATAAAAACAATTAAAATCCACATAATACTAGCTTTAATACAAACAGCTTCTATGAGAAGGTGCTGTACATGAAATGAAATGTGTCGTCCTGCTAGAAAAAGTGATGGCGCTTATGTTTAAACTGCTACTTTAGTGGGAGACAAAAAATAATAATCACAACAAACACATCTGTCTTCGTTAAGCATGTACTGAAACATGACATGCAAATACTGACTAGACTCTGAAGGAATGATCAGTGAAGTCTGGTGATATTCTTCTTATTGTCATCAAATCAATGAAAACACCAAAACCAACACATCCTGTGTGTTTATCACAGCCTGATTCTCCTCCTCCGTCCAGCTCCACTCACCATCCATACACACTGGAGCTGGTTCTGACTCGATCTCTCCCTCACTCTCTCACTCACTCACTAGAACAAATGTGGATTCATCCACTGCTAAAAATAGTCCCTAACAAAATCACGGTTTCCTCCTGTTTGATTAAAGAAAAACTACAGTGAGAAGCTGGATAAAGACTAACAAAATTCAAGTATATATTCAAGAAGCATTTGTAAAGATTTACATCTTCAAAAACAGAGAAGGGAAATCCAGAGGTACCAGACACATGGACTAGCATTTAGTTTGGTTCGTTGACATTAACAAAAACACACAATATGATTAGGGCCATCCATTAAAACAGACTACTCTGATGTGAACACCCAACTGTGCAACCGCAGGATCGAAACCACAACATGTCACCGTTTTCCTGTGGACCGTGAATTAGTGATTACGACTCAAGTTAAAATACTGTAAATGACAGATTCTCTACTATTTGGGTTCAATTAGTCAAATAACCAGATAGTTGACCAACATAAAAACAACTATTTATTCATAATCCATTAATCGATTCTCAAAACCAGTGAAAAACAACTCGAGTTTGAGGACCTGTTGTTTTTCTGGTTCACATCACTGGAAACGCGTCACCATGGTCTCTGGAAAGCTACGATGACTTTACACTACTTTATAACACTTAATAAAGTACTCATCCAAAGTAAATCAATCATTGTTAAACTGTTGATTGCAGCCGTGTGTATTATGATGAAGATATATGGAACACCAGTGGGCTTTGTGACAGAAAACCAAGTATGGTAATGTGAAGAACTGCACACTACATAAAAAATACTGTATAACAATCAACCTAGAACAACACAACTCATCTCAGTGATTTCCAAGGGAACAGGAAACACCAACGGTGAAGATCAATAAGAGAATCCATGTTTCAGATCTGAACTTCTGGCTACAATTCATGGAAAAACATCTGAAAATCCTAACACACAAAGTAAAATGACGACCCGTTGGCGGTTTAGCTGGCAAACATCTGGATGTGACAGGAAAGGCCTACAACAACAGAAGTGTAACTGTTCACCAAACCCACGGCTGCAGAGGCTGATGGTGCATGTACACGTGCACAGACATCCGCTGTGACAGATTCAGGTCTCAGCTGGTTTTCCTGCAGATGCTTCAGCTTGTTTTAATTTAAAGGTGCAGTTTGACAGTTTGGGTTGATTCACACTCAAGTCTACATGTTAAATATGAAGCTACAATCAGGAGCCTGTTAGCTTAGCTCAACATAAAGCCTGGAAACTCGCTCGCTTGCCTATGTCCAAAACTAACAACAGCCAAGTATGAGCTCATATGTGATCAGGAGCATAACAATGGTTCTGGGGAACTTGTGATAACTGTGGCTGTTTCCCCTGAAAGTTAGGCTAACTTCTAACAAATCTGTTCCTCCACTGCAACAAGAATAACATGCCAATGTGATGGGCGTGCTAACACTTAACACAAGAGACTGGCCAGAAGTTCTACAGTCAGGAGGATGACAAGCTTCAGGATTTGGTGACAGCTCGTCCACAGGTCTGCGACAGAGCTGGCACTTTACAGCCATGGCATTATGTCGACAGGTGTTTCGATCATTACCCCCCCAGCCTTACATTTGTAAATATGATGTGCAAATCATTAGAAACCTGTCGATGCGATGCCTCCACTGTGAACCCCACCTGAAGTTTCACCTCAGTGTCACCAACCTGCACATCATCACCTTTGTAAAGACAGAACTTATGGCTGAACTGTTGTTCACAGGTGCTGACGCTGAATGTAAAGCTCCAGTTAAAACTTTGCTTTCTACATTTATTTTAACCGTTTTAGTTTGTAGTTTTGTTTCTTGCTCAAACTGCTACCAACAAAACAAACTCGACACTGTGGATTTTTGGACTGAAGGTCAAAGACAGTAAAGGCCATTACTGATATATCAGAATAAATATAGATGAATTAAATGCAAGTATATTACATGACTGTCAAAAACCCTGGAAACTTCAAAGTGTGGCTACATTGACACGACTGGGTGTGTGAAAGTAGCATCGACCGTCGCGCTGAACTCTCACAAAGTGACAACTTGTTCACCAAAATGTCAAACTAGTCCTTTACACCAGCAATAAATATATTTACACAGTGCAGCAACAGAAGCAGTGTCACCAGTTGAAGGATGTATAAGTAAATGAAATTAAAGGGAGATTGTGTAAAATAGTTATGAAACTTAACTCGAGTCTATTTCTATCAACTAAAGCTGTGTGGATATTTACCCAAATACAACATAAAATGATCTGCATGATTTGAGCATTTCTGACATGATCATTCAAATGTACTGTGCATCTTAAATATTATAAAGCATGTGCAGACACAAAGGAAAACTCTTCACTGCTCCAAACTTCAAAAAGTAAAATACTTTGATCCAGTGTCAAAAGGTTTTTGTTACCAGCCTCCGAACTACAACTGAACCCTGATGAACTATCACTGTACGCTCCCACTACACAGTAGTGGATTGTTTTCATGGCTCAAACTAAATTCCACTCAAAAAGAATATGTTTTTAAAAGGGGTTATAATTTGCATCTCATAGCTCTGGCTGATCCAAAAGGCTCTGACGCCATAAATAGAAGTATTGCTAAGTACCTAAGCACTAATTAAAAAAGCTGTATAAAAATGCAGAGCATCAGCTACCAGCTGCATGCTGTAGAAGCACTGGTGTTTACGTCATACAAAATGTACAAAATAAATGGGCTGCAA
The DNA here is from genome assembly GCF_001952655.1 of Monopterus albus. NCBI lineage: Eukaryota > Metazoa > Chordata > Actinopteri > Synbranchiformes > Synbranchidae > Monopterus > Monopterus albus. Next base: position 31,536 of record NW_018128418.1, read on the forward strand.
AACAACCAGAACACTTCATATGCACATATAAATAAAAGTACAGATGTCACCCGCCGAGGCAGGTGGGTCTCAAGTACCCAATCAATCCCACTGCCCCAGGAACATTTGATAAACCCACCCAGTTCAAATTCGGCTCAAGGCATTTTGTACTCTAGTAAATGAGAAACACAACTGGTACTGTACGTCATCCTGGTCATCTCCCATCAGGATTTGAGCCACGGGTGGGCAGCGATGGAGGCTTTGCTGCGGTCTCCATAGTCATAGAGCAGCTCCTCGCCCTTGTCAATGTCTCGAGAGGCGACAAGGATCAGGTGAGGGATGCCGTTGATGTCGTGGAGTTTGGTTTGGCAGTTTCCATTTTTACTGTGATTTATCAACCTACCCATTCGACCAGTCTCTTTTGTGGCGTCCACACTGTTGACACGAAAACATTCACGTCACTCTTTAAACTAGAAAACGTTTAATACACAAGCACAGTGCTCGGCCTCAGCTTCTCTTAATGTCAGCCCCTCTCCAGTGAAACCCCACAGACCCTCAGCAGACACCTAGCTTCTCTGTGAGCTGAAACTTTAAAGTCATTGTCCTTAAGATTTTAATAAATCAAACCCAACTCTTTATAGGGTCAACATTTTTCAGTGTTTATAAATCACTACACGCAGCTGGGTGACAAACATGTTCTGGTTAATGTGAGGAGCTGATGCTTTTCTTTGTCAGACATGAGAATCAGCTGAGTCTCTGTGGATCTGCTGGTTGTGGAGACGCCACCTTTGGCTCTGGAGAGTCACAGTGGGACTTT
>NW_018128418.1:32599-54856 GCF_001952655.1 Monopterus albus
GATGGCTTGTCTCCTCTTTGAACTGGTATTGTGTCTCCCATCTGTTTGAGCCTTTGTTCCCTGCAATGTTATGTATGTATTGTTATACCCCAGTTCTTTAATTGGACAGATCTGAATAACGAAGGAGTCCGTCTTTCTGCATTTTAGTGCTGATTTCGAACCTGTGGTAACGCTAAAGGCCTTTTCACACCGAACGCGACGCGAATAAGCGAGACGAAAAAGCGAAAAAAACGCAGGCGAATTTGACGCACCAAAAGTATTAGGCAGGTGTTCATAAAGCACAAAATATCTGTTTGGATTTATGGTAAAACAGAAATTACCATCTGAGAGAACGTTACTGCTCAGTAAAATGTTTAAATGAACTTCTAATGGGGGGAAAGCTTTGGTTTGACATACCAGTATTTTTCGCAGAGGTACTGGAAGTAGTACATGTATCCGCCTGTGGCAGGGTTTTGAGCGTATTCGGCCTCCCTCTTTCGGGCATCAGTGATCGGCAGCAGGTCTCCGTGGTACTCCACCACATACTCGCCTTTCTGGAAACGCCGAGTGGCAAACACTGCTCTCCCCTTTCCTTCTATTTCTTTCACCTTGACAAACACAGGAAGGTTTTCTGTGAGGACATACAGCTGCAAAGCTCATTAAACTCAATGCACAGAACACAGAACAGATCAGGTCTCAATATAATGTTGTTTTTGTCCATTTTCCTGTACAAGTGTACATACTTACTAGACATTGAGTTCCATCTTTACCTGTTCTGTGGCTGATAAAATGAAGTGCCAAGTGTAAAGTGTACTGTTAAAAGAACCTGTGGTAACGCTAAGACTCAAACAGACCCTAACCAGGACCAGGCTGAGCTGGAGTAGACGTTTCCATTTATGAAGAGACACTTTGCTAATAATGCAACGTTACAAAACATGGAAACAGAAAACTCAACATACCTCCATTCCTTTTTCTTTTCCCTCTATGATGAGATCATCTATGCGCTTCTTTTGTTCGCACTGGTAACAATATCTCCCTCTATGATGAGATCATCTATGAGCTTCTTCTTTTGTTCGCACTGGTAACAATATGGAACAAAATGAGATGGCATTACTGAAACAGAGCAGATGGATTTCTCTCACACACATCAGAAAGATCCTTGTTGGGAGGAAAAACAAACAAAACTGCACAGCCACAGGAGTGTGCTGGCCCAGACAGAAAACGACCCTCCCTGTTTGAACACTCGTTTTTCAAATGACTGAAGTCCTCGTCCTTTTCTCACAAAAGTGAAATGTGACAATCTCCAATCATAAAAGCTCCCACACTTGTCATTTTGCTTATGAGCAGTACATTAATCTCACCTTTAGCTCTGTTTTACTTTTTCTTGAGCTCCGTCTTATTGGATAGTAGTCAGTAACTTTCCGGTTTGAGGAGCTTTTCGCGGCTGCGCTGTCGTCAAAAAAAGGAAGAGAACAAGAACTATCACAAACATGTCAACAGCTCCTACGTGATTATGTAATTTGTTCAGGTTTCTTCCTCGACTGCAATATTTGTTTAACATTTGCATGTTGCAGAGTTAGATTCATAAAATAAAATGCTCCATAATTCCCCAGCTACCCAGCAGTATGTAAAGTATCTCATAGTATAAGTATATAAGGTAGTTAACATCAGCTCCACCTTTACCAGCATTAAAGTGATGATCACAGTCATTATGAGTAGTATCACATATAATGATGTGAAACAGCCAGTTCTACAGAATGGCTACGGTTACCACTCTTTACTTTTACTTAAGTAACACTGAATACAGGACTTTTACTTGCGACTGAGTATTTTTACACTACTTTTACTTGGGTAAAAACCCTCTGGTCCTGCATACTGTGTAGCCAGAGGGCGAGACATCAAAGTGAATCAACAGTACTGAGCGAACACCGCGGCCCTGCGTACGTTCTTCGAGGCGGTCTCTTTCCTTTGGCCTTGGGCCGGACGTCTCTCCTCTGGTGGCTGTGCAGAGCACTGCTGTTGTTGTGGTGGAGCAGACTGGGAGAGCGGCTCATGCCGAGAGGGAGGGAGGGCTCGGCGGGGGAATGGAGGCAGTGGTGCTGCGGAGGTGGTGGCTGTTCACCTATTCTGCAGGGTGCAGACTGGCTCTTTGAATCTTTAGGTGTAGTGCTGGTGGTGTTTGTTCCCCTACCTGGGAGGGTGAAGAAAGGGTTGGTGACAAAGCAAATACATATCACTGTGTTTCTAGATCTTCTCACTTCCTATTCTTACATAATCTTCTGAAATGCAAACAGACACAGCGCTCTGTTTGGTCTCCTGTCGAGTGTTTACACACTCCAAGTCCCCTCCCCAGCTGCAGCACTGACACTCACCCTCTCCCTGCCTCTGAACATCATTTTGCTGGGAGCTGATTGGAGAGCACCTTTCCTCTGCTGTCAGCGTGATCGTCTTTGTATTGTGAACTGATGATGTGGGTTTGGTGCTGCTAGGGACAGTAGCCAGATGGCTGGGAACCTCCTGTGAAAGGAGAGAAATAAATGTATGCCGTTTAAGTTCCACATGCCAAAACCTAGGTCAAGGTGTTCACGTAGAGGAGAGTGTATTGTGCTGCTGTGCATTAGCCTAGTATTTATTCCGTCCTCTTATCAGTCATCTGTAAAACACTAGCACAAACTGTATGAAACATACCTTACAAATAAAGTTTACATTCTTTGTTGTACTGATGTCTACCTTATGTTAAACCACTCTTCTTGTGTTATGTCTTTCTTCTCTCGCGAAGCTTTAACATTTTGTGTAAAGTTACATATACATAGACTTTAACGTTACATGTCAGATCCCCTCAAACTAAAATACATGACAACAACCGTTTTTTAAACTATGACACCGATAAAAATGACAAATTCATGTGTTTCTTTCTGCGTCGAATGTCAGAAGACGCTGCTACGTGTCCTCAGCAGTCAGGCGCACACTAGGGGCTAATGTTAGCGAAGCACTCCGGAACAAAACGGCTCATTTGTAGCTAGTGCAACCCCTCTAACTTATACAAATACGAGGTACTTACAATATTACTTCTCTCATATATACGTACACACAGGAACCTCAGTCTCATTCTCAAATAAAGTTAAAGTGATGATCACAGTCATTATGAGTAGTATCACATATAATGATGTGAAACAGCCAGTTCTACAGAATGGCTACGGTTACCACTCTTTACTTTTACTTAAGTAACACTGAATACAGGACTTTTACTTGCGACTGAGTATTTTTACACTACTTTTACTTAGGTAAAAACCCTCTGGTCCTGCATACTGTGTAGCCAGAGGGCGAGACATCAAAGTGAATCAACAGTACTGAGCGAACACCGCGGCCCTGCGTACGTTCTTCGAGGCGGTCTCTTTCCTTTGGCCTTGGGCCGGACGTCTCTCCTCTGGTGGCTGTGCAGAGCACTGCTGTTGTTGTGGTGGAGCAGACTGGGAGAGCGGCTCATGCCGAGAGGGAGGGAGGGCTCGGCGGGGGAATGGAGGCAGTGGTGCTGCGGAGGTGGTGGCTGTTCACCTATTCTGCAGGGTGCAGACTGGCTCTTTGAATCTTTAGGTGTAGTGCTGGTGGTGTTTGTTCCCCTACCTGGGAGGGTGAAGAAAGGGTTGGTGACAAAGCAAATACATATCACTGTGTTTCTAGATCTTCTCACTTCCTATTCTTACATAATCTTCTGAAATGCAAACAGACACAGCGCTCTGTTTGGTCTCCTGTCGAGTGTTTACACACTCCAAGTTCCCTCCCCAGCTGCAGCACTGACACTCACCCTCTCCCTGCCTCTGAACATCATTTTGCTGGGAGCTGATTGGAGAGCACCTTTCCTCTGCTGTCAGCGTGATCGTCTTTGTATTGTGAACTGATGATGTGGCTTTGGTGCTGCTAGGGACAGTAGCCAGATGGCTGGGAACCTCCTGTGAAAGGAGAGAAATAAATGTATGCCGTTTAAGTTCCACATGCCAAAACCTAGGTCAAGGTGTTCACGTAGAGGAGAGTGTATTGTGCTGCTGTGCATTAGCCTAGTATTTATTCCGTCCTCTTATCAGTCATCTGTAAAACACTAGCACAAACTGTATGAAACATGCCTTACAAATAAAGTTTACATTCTTTGTTGTACTGATGTCTACCTTATGTTAAACCACTCTTCTTGTGTTATGTCTTTCTTCTCTCGCGAAGCTTTAACATTTTGTGTAAAGTTACATATACATAGACTTTAACGTTACATGTCAGATCCCCTAATACACTTAAGGACAGGCACCATAAAATTTTACTTCAATACACAGTGGTTTCCACGGTGGGTGGGGTCCTGAGGAGGGACCATGCTGGCTCCACACCCCCATCGCCTCTCCAGTCAGTCCCTTTAAAGTCAGGCCTGACTTTAACGTTACATTTCAGATCCCCTCAAACTAAAATACATGACAACAACCGTTTCTAAACTATGACACCGATACAAATGACAAATTCATGTGTTTCTTTCTGCGTCGAATGTCAGAAGACGCTGCTACGTGTCCTCAGCAGTCAGGCGCACACTAGGGGCTAATGTTAGCGAAGCACTCCGGAACAAAACGGCTCATTTGTAGCTAGTGCAACCCCTCTAACTTATACAAATACGAGGTACTTACAATATTACTTCTCTCATATATACGTACACACAGGAACCTCAGTCTCATTCTCAAATAAAGTAATTGTTCTCTTTAACTGGCTTTTATTTAACTTATACTTGGCTCTGCGGTGATGTCCAGGCAAACTTAACATTACCCCGCTCATGTCCGACTTGTTTCCGTGGTTCCGTCTCAGCTTTAGCCTCCCGTTTAGATGATAAATAAATGAGGTTTTCCGCCGGTTCAGAGGTTCACTTTGCCCTGCTCCTGCGGCGGTGTCCTCCCTACACTTACCTGCTCGTCGCGCAACATACGCTAATTGGCATTTGAAACGTGCGCGCGGTCGGTATACACGGGCACGCCGCACGGGAAAATAGTTTCCACGCACAGCTGCAGCACGTTTTTGCAGGGTTATTGCAGCACGTTTTTGTTTTTATTGTGTTTCTTTTACGTGCGTCAATTGGTTTATTGACTCTTGCATATGGTTTCTCTGAAGAATGGTCTAATAATAACCCTTACAAATATGGGAATGTATTTACTGGGGCACAGCTGATTTACACTGGGGCACGTGCCCCAGTAAAAGTGGTCTAGCGACGCCCCTGCAGTCTCCGCAGCTCCTCTCCGCCATTTTTGGCCTTGCAAATTGAAGAGACGGAGCCATGACGGCCTCTGCGGGCCGAACGCGCTATGACACGTGATGGGCGAAGGCAGCCGAAGACGGTGGTGAGCTTCCGTAGAGAGCCGAAGTTAAACCGGAACTTCCGGTTTTATATGAAAAACGGACAATACAAAAAATAAAGATAAATAAATACATGAACATTTGCAAATGTACATTAAAATTACTAACTATATTTAAATACTATTAGGTTGTTTTTAAAGGTCTGAATACTTTGGCTTTTTGATTTGGGCATTTGGTATTTATTTCTAGTTGTAAATTTACATCAAAACCATTTTACAGCACAGTAAAACAAAAATAAACTTAAAAACTAATTACATAATCTTAACACAAATAAAACAGTTGATCCATGGAGCTTTGGATCATATCAGATTACCTTCATGTCCGGTTCGTTTTTCTGAGCACTTATTAAAAAACATCCACACATGTTGGTTGAAATCACATGACAATTTAGCTAATCCCATCAGTTGATGAAGCTCATGTGACATGACCAAAATTTCCAGATCATGCAGTGAGATATGATTTTGGCAACAGCTGTTCAAGAATGAACTTCTAAAATAATAAATGCCCTTGACAGGTTACTTCATTCAAATCATATGTTTAAATGAACTGTCTAATTCAAAATCCACTTACTAGCTCTTACTAGTTTTTCCTGGTGCTTTTTACCACATCTCAGACTTTCCCTCAGCAGATAATCTGCTCAGTTGTCATTTGTTCCAGAGGGAGTAAGAGATAAAGTTTAAACCTCTGAAAAAAGCCAGAAAGTGGATGCTGCGTTAAGATTTTTTGGTCAAACTGATAAAAGTCTCATAAAAAAAAAATAAAAATCTTAACATTTTAAACAGCTAAATGTTCTTAAACAATCAACACTTTACAAAACCAGGACAATTAAAATGTATCTTTTACAATCAAAAATAAAAGGAGGCTGTGAATGTATGGAAGCAAAGCTTTATTAAAACAGACATTTTTTTACACAGAATGCATCTGAAGAACCACTTCATTGCATGTCAGGGGTAATTAATCCATTAGTCTGAGTGCAGAGGGAGAAGCTGGCAGAGATAAATATCTGAAATGTGTCTGATGCTGCTGAAGAGGTTCTTCTGCTCATCGTCAGGACTCATTTGTAGAGCTGTAGCTCAGAACGTCACCACCTTGGCCTGTTTGGGTTTGGCTTTCCTCACTGGAATGTGCACCTCCTCGTGGTCTGCACTCATATTGTTGGACAACCAGCCGACTGTCATTGAGTTACCTGGACAGACACAGTGGGAAGGAGATATCACAGTGGAGGAGGAAGAATGGAGCTCTTTTTCATAAGTGAAAGTCAAAGTAAAATGGTTGCAAACAACCTCGCAGAATAAAGCAAATTCTTCTTATTGAGTGCAATCCTACTTTCACATACACTGGATAATATTGTCGGGACATTACACCAATTCTTCGTAAGCTCAGTGGAACCTGCACAAAAACAGATGTCTTCTGATGTATACACTGCACTTCATGCCGCTACATACTTGGCAAAGATGTCCTAAAGAATTGGGCAGTCAGAGATCCCAGCATTAAGCTTCTCCTCTATAATGTTGAGAATTCTCTCACTGGAGCAGAGAAAACAACATCCTCTTCCTGCTTGTCTTTCCTTTGGGGTAGGAAACTCCTTCCATTTCTGCTGGAAGCAAGATAATCCCGACTGACTTTCACCTGAACTCTGTCACAGCATATTTACATAAAGATGAGATTTCTCCATTTCTGGGTTGTCACATTGCTGGGCTTCTTTTGCCATCTTTGTTCAAAAAACCAGCCCCAAAATATTACGTGCCATGCAAGAAGCTAATGGAGTAGGGTGAACAGTGACCGGTGACTCTGGCTTCAGACTCTGTGTACAGTGACACTGTTCTCAGCCTGTTTGTTGGAAACAGGCAGCATCTCCATGTTCAGCGGTGTGGCTCACTGGTGGGGTTTAATAGCAGGTGGACAACAGTGGAGGTCTACGGCACAAAGCGATAAGCTGAACCAGGATCTGGACTCACACACCTTACGGTGAGGACACCACATTCACTGGTGCTGCTGGTCTCTGGACGGGGTTTGTGTAAAGTAACAAACACTTTCAGCCATGTGTGTATACTTTTATAACCTTTTAAAATGATCAGCATCAGCTCCAAAACCCATTAAGAATGGAACTATATTTCATGATAATGTAATTGGTAGGGGCCCTCCACTATAAAACCCAGGTGGAGTGGTGTGAGGGTGAAGCAGAGAGACTCACTTGCAGCCTGGTGCTCTGGACAGTCCTTCTGAAAATGCTCCAATGAACCACAAACCCGACAGCAGTTTCCATAGTCATAGAGCAGCTCCTCGCCCCTGAACCACAAACCCGACAGCAGCCTCCTGCACACAGACATGATCAGTGACTCTAGTACCAAGTTGTTTAATATGCAGTGTTTCATATTGTGTGTCTATACCTTGTGCATAGAGTCCTTTAGGATTATCAGGACAGGATCGCGACAAGTGTCCAGTCTGTCCACAGATGAAGCACTTAGCATACGGGTAGTCCCCTGAGACAAACGTGTTAACATTATTAAAACTGATTGCTATTAGAACATATTATCCATGTGTCCATGTGGTCCTCACCCAGAGCAGGGTCCACTTTCGCTTTACATTTGTGGATTTCATGCTCGGTGGAGCCACAGCGGTAGCAGATGCCTCGGCCCATCTCCTCGTCTCTGTCTGCGTCGGGACAGTTGGCCAAACCGTGACCAGGCTTTCTGCAGTGGAAACACAGCTGAGGAGAGAGACATCAGGAGGGATCAGAAAGGAACTGCAGATGTTCTGATTGAGGACCCGAACATAGTCTGTTTATTCAGTTACACATACTGAAAGTTGATGATTTAGACTAGAAAACTGCTCAGATATGAACTTTTATGAAAGAATGCACAACATATACTCATATAAGTTTATTTCCTTATTTTCAAAGTTAGGAACAATCCTAAGAGTAGAAGCAAAACCAAATCTTTCTGAGCTCCCTGGAACATCTAGTTTGAACCCACTCACCATTTTGTTCTTCTTGTCCTTCTGCCTCTTCATCCTTCTGTCCTCTCTCCTCTTGTCTTTTTTCAGGGCGAGTTCCAGCTCCTCCCTGAACTCCTGCTCGCCCTCCCTCCCTCCTTTGTCCCTGCTGGGCAATGGCTGTCCACTCTGCTGCAGATACTCCAGGAAGCCATTCACGTCTTCATTGGTGTAGTCTTTCTTCCTTCGGTTGGGTTTTTTCACAGCTGAGCCACTGAGCTGAGTCCTCCTCAGATGGTTCCTCTGAGGTCCTTGTTTAGCAGCAGAGCTGCGTGCACGACCCCCCCCTCCTCCTCCTCCTCCTGCTGCTCTGAGCTGACTCCATGGAGTAGGTTCTGCTGGTTTGTGTTTATGGATGTTGTTGGCTCTGGCCCACCTTGTCATGACTACACCCTCTGGTTGAGGCTAAACAAAAACTGCATTAGGTGGAAGAGTTAACAGAAATAACAACCTATAAAAAGCTCCTATTAGTGGGGTAACAGCATCCACAGACAAACCTCCACCTTATTGTTCAACTTGTTTCAGAGCACCCACCTGTCTTGTACTGATGTAGGGTGTAGAATAGCCCTGTCACTGTTGTACTGTGTGTATTTAGCACACAGTACCACCTGGTTATGGTTCTATATTTAGTCTCTGTTCTAGTGTTATTTTATTTTAACCTGCGTCACCGTTGTTACGATTTATGTGCACTGGCTGCTGTAGGGTGAACAATAATGATTCAATCTTTACTCTCAAACGACAAAGATTCTTAACTGCTCAATAGTAATTTCACTTTTCAAAGAGCTGTAGAACAACCTGCATGTATCTGCCTTGTCTTGGCCTCCTCTCTTCCACGTCCAGTAACTGACTCTGACTCTATAACTGAGCTGAACAATCCCACTGTTCTTGTCTCATGTCAAGCAACTTCGTGCACACCCTGAACATATCTGACAGCAGTGTTTTGCACTGATTCACATGCTGAAATTATGACTGACGGTGCCATTTAAAAACAAGGTTAAAAGAAACTACACAAGAAACAACTTGAAATAACGTTTCTGACTGATTTATATATTTTGGGGGGAGATTATCTTTTTCCAGTGCGACTGTATAATATCACAGGGTGTTACAGACTGTAACGACTTTAGATATAAGGTTGTGACTTGTGGTATTGAGCTATAAAATATCATTTAATCTCACTTTAAAAGCCTATTAGCATGTAAGGTGGCAGCTAGCTAACGTTACACTCCCTTAACTTAACGCTAATTTCTTAACGAAAAGCAACATTTCCCGACGTAGCAAAGCAGCATAAACAAGCATAAACAGTCCGTCATCAAAACTATTATGTCCACACAAAATATATGGTTTAAAGCAATATTAATATAGGATAAGGGAGCATTACCCGAGATTTTCACCCCATGTGTTTGTATTTCCACCGGAAACTTTCGGTCTTCTTCTTCGGTTTTATTCCCGAATCGCAATCCGTTGGAAAAACGACAAGACGCCACCTAGTGTGTGAGTGTGTTACAACAACCTGGAAGAGCTGCAGCGGAGAGTGACCCTCACTCCCTGGTCAGTTTATTAGGAACACTTAGCTCAGTCACCAAGTCAGTCGAATCCAACAGTCCTGCAGGTAAATCCTCATTTATGAAGGTGATGATGGTCAGTTTGTGTTCACACTGTTTCACAGAGGTGTCGGTTCAACTGTGCGATCACTGTGGAGGATGGAGTTTGTGCTGCTGTAAAACTGTAAGCAAGATCAGTTATGTTTGTTAAAGTGAGTTAAATGTCAGAGAAACCTTCTGCCAGTATGACAAAAACCTGAGTTTCAATAATGAGGTGCAAAACCTCTCTTGTCATTTAAGTTGTTTCTGGGTCACATCTGATAACGTTTTGAAGTTAAAAACAGACACACAGCACATTTTTAGTATCTGAAGTTGGTAAACGCACTCACTGACCAGTGATGATCATTGGCCTTCACAAAAGCCAAGGAAACACAAGTAATCAAACAACTTTAAGGGTGTTCAGTTATGTAGCAGAGATTAAATGCATTGTTAAAGTATTTTAAAGGAGAAACAGAGGCTATTTCTCTGACTATCTAAGGTAATATATTCCACTCAGAGGATGCTCTAAAAATAACTTTATTTTACAATACATTATATCTAACATGTTGAATATCAGCTCAGCACCAAACCAGTTCACACATCTCAATACTGTGTTTGTCCTGCAGAAGGCGACACACACTCTCCTGTCAAAGGTAATTTAATGCAATGAACTGTGTCTCACTGCTACCAGCGTACCTTTATCTATCTGCCATTGCCATAATACCAGGTCCCTGCAATGTTCCTATCTGCCATAATACCAGGTCCCTGCAATGTTTTGCTACACAAAATATAAAACAGGAACAGCAAGAAGAAGAAATAACATGTTCTTTTTATGTCTGTGAAATATTTTGCTTGTGGAGATTGACTCTAAGCATGTTGATGAATCCATCTGAGGTGCTAGAGAGGCAGTGTGATTTGTTATGATCATTAACGTGATCCATCACCTGGTCATGTGAAGAGATTTGTTCTCACTACATTTATATTATGTGTGAAGCCAAAAAGATCCGTGCACATGCCGAAAAGGCAGGCAGTGGATTTATGCTTTTCATGTTGACTTTCATGTGCCAAAAAAACCTGAAGACAGCTCTAATAAAAACAGACGAACTCCCGCTGAGACGTGATGCCTTCAGACGTACAAACTGTAACTGATCTCTGTCTGTCACAGAGCTCTTTAAATTCCCACACTGGCTACTGAACATTAATCTTTGTGTCTCCTGAGTGTGTACGCCCACGGTTCGGCCCCTGCAGCCCTGCTACGCATACATTTCCATTATATTAGGTATTCAGCACAGCGCTGGCTTTGTTTGCTGTTATTAAAACTGTGGTTTTAAATCAATAGGAAGTGAATTATAAACCAGCCCTAATAGTGTTTTAATTACCAAAGCCATCGTATGGAAAATCATTTGCTCAGGCTTCACTTACAAAACAAACATGGGAATGATGAAGATGTCGGCGTTGTGGGGGTTTCTTCAGCGTGTGGTGGTTCATTCAATATCCTCTGAAAGTATTGATTAGTGTTGACCACTTGGGAACAGCTCACACCGGTTAATATTTGCTCTGAAACTGCATGAGGATTATTGTGCTGCTGTAGAGACAGATGACAGATGTGTGGCACCACTGTCATCCCCTTCTGTTTAGAGAAGAGTTCATCACAAAACAGAGGAAACAAATCTGCACCTCCAGTTATTTCTTTATCATTTTCTCATGATTGTGTGTTATTGATTAATGAAAATTCAGAAAAAAATGCCTTTTTGTAGCCTACATGCTTAAAACATCTGGGGAGGTACTGTATGTTCGACTGCTCCGGACATTTTGGCTTCAGGTACAAACATTTACAAAGAAGGCAGGAGCATTTTCAGATCACTCTGCAGCATCGACCTCACTCCGCACATCATTTTTCATCTACAGTCAGAGCGTCAGAGCGTAGAGGAGAAATCTTTACAACATCTTGTATAGCTTCCAAATAATATACAAAACATTTTTATGAGGTAAATGTCAGTTAAAACAGAATGTTTAGGAAAAACAATACAATAGTAGAACAAACAAAAACTACAGCTTATTGTAAGATAATCAGCTTTGCTGTGAACAGATAAACTTGATCATTTACACATGAGTAGTAAGTTTCAATAGCAGCACAATGATCATGTGACCAAATGACCATTCAGTGCACTTCACCTTTTACACACTTTATTGTGACAGATTTCATTTTAAATGGATAAAACTGCAGTTTTTACCTCCACACTGTGCTCAGGTGTCTCCGGTGTGAGATGAGTCCAGACCCTGACTGGAGTCCACCTGTGGCAAACTGGGCAAACTGGACCCAGCGTAGAAAGACACACACCTGTGTAGTTCATGCTGCAGGTGAGGACATGAGGTCCAGGAGCTCTCTGTGGACCTCTGTGGTCAGACTGCAGTGAGGCCCAGATCAGGACCAGGGGATCAAACCATGTCTGAAGCTCTGAGCATCCCCAGGAGCACGGTGGCCTCAGTAACTGGGACATGGATGAAGTCTAGAACCAGCAGGGCCCTTCTAGAGTCAGCCTCCGACCAGACTGAGGAACAAGAAGGGCCTCAGTCAGGGAGGAGACCAAGGAGAGACCAGTCAGAACTGAGGGAAGGATGAACGCAACCAGGCACAGAGAGGTCCTGGAAGAAAACCTGAGACTGGGCCGACAGCGACCTGAGGCAAACAGCCAAGACACTGGAGCGGCTTCAGGACTCTGACTGTCCCTGAGGGGCCCAGCTGATGTCCAGACTTAACCCCCAGAGACCATCTGTGGAGAAACCTGAAGAGCTCACAGACACTTCCCATCCAGTCTGACGGAGCTGGAGAGGAATAGATGCAGATTCATTATTTGTCTCTGTCGTTGGCCAACCGTGAATGGACTAATAGATTCAGCTCTACAAGTGACAGTAAGAACAAAACTCGTCCAAATCGGACTAAAATGTATCTTACATCGTTAAAAGTTACATCCGTTTTCCTGATCCCCACATGTGACGTTGAGAGGTGCGTATTTCACCTTTAACCTGATTCCCAGAATGGAAATGAAGCGCACAGCGCTGCGCGTAAAAGAACGCGTCCTCGTTGATCAGATAACATCCACATCAGCTCCTCCATATCTCCCTCTGCGAGCCATTCTCCACAAACCGGGAGATAAAGAGGATCCCTAGCGCAGATGTATCAGTTCAGATGATCTTTGATCGACTTTTTTAGGAAACCTAGGTGTCCACTGCTTTTCTCCCGCTTTATCCGAACAGATCCAACTGGACCGATGGTCGTACAGTACATTTGTCCCGCTCCGCTCCTCATCCCTGACAGTCCGAGGAGCTCAACGCGCCCAGATCGGACTTTGTGACTCGATGTGTTGGACAGCCAGCGGTATCACCGGACACTTTGGCCTAAATGTTCTATTTTAATGTAAGAAAATGAACTTTTAAAGTTCTTGGCATGGAATGACGCGCCGACATTTTCATGTAAGTACAGATTTCACATGATTTTAGACGTATTTGGCGGATGTAGTACGAGATAATTTTATTTTTAATTTACCCTGGCGAAGTTGGTTCTGGAAAAATCTTTTGCTGTCACCCAATGCACGGACTCCCCTCTGGTCAGCCACATGTTTACTCTGAAAACATCTGCATTTCTGCTACTGAAACCCACCGTTTTGATGACTTGAACACAAAAATAGGCACTTCCAGTTTGGATAACGGCTCGAAGATGATATGACAAAACCAAGGGACTGCAGGCACATGTAGATACAAACAAGTCGAGATTTAGATATAGATGAATTTTATTTGAAGGATATGGACACCGACTACCCCTCTAGTCTAAACATCACCAGTTCCCAAACTAGAGGTTGTGCACTTTCAAAGGGTCACCAGATAAATCTGAGGGGTCATGTGATGATTAATAAGAGAAGGAATAAGAAAAAAATAAAACTTCTGATACACACAGATCTTTTACAGTTTTGAACGTTTCTTTTTTCTTTGATTAGTTTGTGTGAAAAATGAAATAATTTGACCTGTTTGTCTGAACCATTGTGTAAATAAAACCATGCATTACTGTGCCCATCACTCTAATGCTGCAGCTGGTAAAGGTGGAGCTGATGGTAACTACCTTATATACTTATACTGGGAAGTACTTTCCATCCTGCTGGGTAGCTGGTGGATTTCTTACTGGGATCAATAGAGTCTGATGGTTCTACTGGGTTTGGTTTGATTCATCTGGTTCTGGACCTGAAGGTATCAGGTACATGTAGTGTAGTAAAAAGTACACGGTTTGTCTCTGACATGGAGTCACAGGATGAAGGAGGAGGACATGGAAGTACTCAGGTACAAATACCTCAGAACTATACTTAAGTAAATGTACTTTCCAACTGTCTTCAGCAGTGTTTTGTATTTTAAAAGCTTGCGTCATTTTATTTTAAAGTAACTTGCAGTGTAGGAAAGTAACATTTACTCAAGTACTGTTTTACAGTACGTAGCTATTACGTTTATCAGCTTTAGGAAACTTCATATTTTCACATTTCTGAGGGAAATATGGTTCTTTTTACTGCACTGCACTGATGTGATGTCTCTTACTTTGCCGACTTATAATCACCATCTTTTTTCTTTACTTTATTTTTTATCCTTCCCATTTATATACATAAGTGGGTCAGAACATTAGGACCTGAACATAATGCAGTCCAGTACAACACCATCTTTAACTACAATACAAATAGTAAACTTGACACACACAGACAGACCTTATGACAGGACTGTGCCACTGGATGCAATCCACTGCTACAGCTGTGCTTGTTCACTGATTGGTAATGTCTTAAAATGTATCTCTCTCCTGTAGGTGTCCATGGTGTAGTGATCTCATGACTTCATCGTGACCGAAGCCCGTCCAGCCCCTCAGTCCGTCCTCCTGCTGGGGAAACCCTGTTTCCCTGTGGTTTACAGCAGAGACGCCCCTTTTCTGTCTCTCATTGTGTAAGAGGCCATTAACCAGGTTTCCCTGCACCACCATGGCAGCTGCTCCAGATGCTCAGTGCCTGTCACAGCTCAGTGGACTCAGCCGGAACATCACTTTCATCTCTGGCACCCAACCCTGCAACCGCAGCACCGTCAGGACCTCGCCTTACACCCCGCAGGCCACCGCAGCCTTTGCCATCTCCATCACCTTCATGATGGTCCTGACCATCGTTGGGAACATCCTGGTCATCATTGCTGTCCTGACGTCCCGGTCCCTGAAGGGGGCTCAGAACCTTTTCCTGGTGTCTCTGGCTGCAGCAGATATTTTAGTGGCCACACTCATTATTCCCTTCTCATTGGCTAATGAGCTACAGGGCTACTGGGCATTTAGCTCCATTTGGTGTGAGATTTACCTGGCGCTGGATGTTCTCTTCTGTACCTCCTCTATTGTGCACCTGTGTGCAATAGCTCTGGACCGCTATCTGTCCATCTCTCAGCCAGTGTCCTATGGCGCCAAACGTAGTCCCTCACGCATCAAGGCAGCCATCATCGTTGTGTGAAAAAAAATGTGAACTAAACAGTGAGCGCTGGTACATTCTCTACTCCACCATTGGCTCATTCTTTGCCCCCTGTGTGATAATGATTCTGGTTTATGTGAGGATTTATCAGATCGCTAAGCAGCACACTCGCTGCCCGCCAGGACAGAAGTATAACGTGGTGGCAGGGAAAGATGCCAGCATGGCAACCAATGAGCCTGCCGCCAAGTTATCGGATCAGTCCCAGCAGAACGGGGATCAAGGAGGAATGACTGCCAGCCAACGAGAAAAAGTCCGGACCAAAATGTCTGGATCAGACTCCACCCCGTCACTTCGGAAATTGCCTGAGAACACCACAAGCCAGGATGCCCAGCACTACCTTCCTCATCCAAGTACGGCTCCGGTCCAGAAGTCCTCCTCCTCTTCAATCCCCCAGTGTGACAGCCAGATCCTCTCAGCTGTTCCCCACAAAGAGCCCCAGAAATATGCAGACGGAGGGGAGGTGCTTAACGACAACATGTCCAGCTCTGGCTCTGAGCTGGATGTGGGTGAGGAAGGTGTTCTCAGAGAGGACAGCAAAGAAGAGGCCCACAAACCTGACAAGCAGACTTTGGGATTACCCCAAAGCAAAAGGTTCAAAGTTCAGGTGCTAAACCTGGCCTACAGATACAAAAACACTATGGCCACATCATCTGGCACCAAACTGGTACCCGAGGGGACACTTACCATTCAGGGGACGCCCATGTGCCGCCGTAAAGCCATGGTGAACAGGGAGAAGAGGTTCACCTTCGTCTTGGCTGTGGTGATGGGAGTGTTTGTGATCTGCTGGTTCCCTTTCTTCTTGTCTTACTCTCTTCAGGCGGTGTGTCCTGAAACCTGCAGCATCCCCAACCCCTTGTTCAAATTCTTCTTTTGGATTGGCTACTGCAACTCCTGCCTCAACCCAGTCATATACACAATCTTCAACAAGGATTTCAGGAAGGCCTTCAAGAGGATACTGTGCAGGGACACGAAGGGTACGTTCTTCTAGAGGGGAAAGTTTTTAGTGGTTTGGTGTTTGACCTGCTCAGCGGACAAGGAGCCCTTTGAAACATGACTTCTTGTTTCTGTACTTTTTGTGTTTGACCAGGATTGACCTTCTGCTGTGCCACATAAACACTTGTACATTAAGGAGGACACTGTGTCCATTTTCTCTTCTCCTTGTGCTTCTGTTAGCTGAGTCACAGCTGCACTGACAAAGGAGGACATTTCAGAAAGTCACAGTCAAATGGCCGAATCAATTATCTGTAATGACATTTAAGAATAAAACAGTGACTCTGAGGAAGAATGATTCGATTACATTTGGTAACAGAAGTCAAGAGCATACAGGGTCTGTGTTTAGTAATTTAAAGCACAAACAGAACTACGACAGTGTGTGTGTTTGCATGGGCACAGAGGATCGTTGCCTGAGGGTCTTACTGGAACAGAACAAAGATCACTAAGTGTCCTTTATTGGAGATAAAACGGACAGTCAAGGAACAAGATCAGGAAAAATGTGAGCATCCTCGTCTGTGCCTCCGCCTCTCGCTCGTTCCTTCCCTTATTTCTGCCTGTGACTTTGGACGTGATGATGGATAGAGCCTTTTGTCTCCATGACCCTCTGGTGTCACGCCTCTCTCTGGGAGCTGCTGATTCAGATGAAGACCAGAGGCTTTACAAAAAGAAACGCTCCGTGTGAATGTGATACTTTGGAGATGAACTGTTTGCACACACACACCAAGCTTCACTCCTTCCCCTTTAATGTCACGTTTTTTCTCAGTGCATGTGTTGAGGCTTCAGCTCCAGGTCTGTTTTCACAGGGTTTCTCCAAACTGTCAGTTTTTTAAACCCATTTTAATACTGTAAAGAATGAAATTTAATACCTTTTCCACTGTTGACGAATGATGGCCTGCACCTATTTATGAAGAATATGAATTTATAGACATTTACTGTGTATCATGTTGACCTACCAGCTGTACACAACAATAATAGTAACACAGTCCACAGGTTAAAGTGATGTGGGCCCATGTATGGATTACTAAAAGACTACAAATACAGACAGTACTGTCACCACTAAGATACATAATATGACTGTAAATAACATTTTTGTGTCTCTTTCAGTGCGGGGGTTTTATGTGGGGGAGGGGAGCTCGTCTGCTCATCAATTAGTTTAATCTGTCACTTGTGCGTTATGGATTGACGAGACTCTACTAACTGTCTCTGTGTCAGGCTGTGAGGTCGTAACCCGGGTGGCTGTACGTCCCCTCATACTTCTGATTTATCCACAGTTTTTAATGAACATGACAGACAGCGGGCTGTGCACGTGTCAGGGTACTCTCTGCCAAAGCAATACAGACTGAATATGAACTGAACTGAAACTGGCAATGAGCTGAATCACTGATGAAGACGCTCCTCCTCCTCCTCACCCCAGACTGATCTGATTTGTGTGAATACTGTGTGTGTGCGTGTGTGTGTGTGTGTGTATGTGTGTGTGTGTGTGTGTGTGTGTGACTGCGTTTGCTGCTGCATGTTTTTATAAATTGCCTTTGTTTTGTTTTTTAAAGCCAACAGACATTTGCTGGGCTGAAGCGTCCAGCGCTGTACAGACACGTAACACTGGCCAGTGCTGCTGTACAGTCCGGCCTTAAGCATAAACTAATCCTATTGCTTGTTGTTTTAAAGTCCATCTGAAATTAAAATGCCTGCTTTTCAAAAAAATATTTCCTTTTTCTGTTAATCTGGTCCTGATACATTGCTGTTCGTTGTAAATCGATGTCATTTCCAGGAGACAGGGCTGAACGGTCTCCAGCCTTGTTGTGGCTTTTTATCCTCTGACACAGAAGCTTCAGTGTAACTGGTGACACCCATGATAACCTCCTCCACTTTGGACTCTCTACAGCAGCTCTCTGCTCTCAAAGGTCAGGGCAGCTCGCTAATTTGTGTCAAAGCTCAAATCTGCTGCTGAAATTAATGAATTTCGCTGCATAATTTTGCAGTTTAACATTGTGGCATGACATAGCTTTAACCCCTCAGCTGTCAAACACAAACACAGGCACCTCAGAGCAGAAGCTTGAGGGTTAAAGGATGTTTTTCTGGTGGTTTTTGTGATCTCAGTTGGACTTTAAAGAGCCCATGGCTGCTTGTTTTACTCGTTTCCAGCCATTTAATGTTTAATCTTGGGTACCTCTAGATTAGCTTGGCACCCTCATAACTTAGTCTGTGATTATTACAGAATGATAAAACCAGAGAGCCTCCTCTTAAAAATGAGAGTATAGTTTGTGAACGTGCATAGCTTCTGTCGCTGGTGTTGTCGAGAGTGAACGGCACAATGAACCGCAATGGCATTAATCAATATGAACGTCTCCTCCATAGACAGGCAAACAATGGTATATGTACCAATGAAAACAGATGTGTAACACTGTAAACAAAGCAGGCAAGTGAGAAACCGTATATGTTATTCATTCATTCATTTTCTACCGTTTAGTCCCTGAACGGAGTCACGGAGCCAATCCCGGCCGGCAATCGGGCGAAGGCGGGGTACACCCTGGACAGGTCGCCAATCCATCGCAGGGCTAACACATAGACGAACAACCACACACACATGCACTCCTATGGGCAATTTAGAGACACCAATCAACCTAAGCTACATGTCTTTGGGAGGAAGCCGGAGTAAAAACAGTGAGTGCCTGTACAGGTACATTCCTGGACATGCAGTAACTTCAGGCCCTGGATTTGTCTCTACATCCTCTGGTCACAGGTTTTTTTTGTTTTTGTTTTTTTTAAACAAGCTTTATCGAAAATATAAATAACAAACAAGGCAAAATAACATTTTGCCAGTATAGTGGGGGCACTGGTGGATGTCAGGCAAACTCACAAGGGCCTGGAGATTATGACCATTCAAGGAAATCCTTAAACGTCCTATCCTACCACGTAACGCTTTATTTTGTTAGAAAAAAAGTCTCATGAGTGAGAGTTTGTGAGACGTGTATAAACTGAGTTGCTTCTGCATAGAAATACTAGGACATATGTTCACCTTGTTTTTGAGGTTTAGGTCACGTCTAAGGTGAGAATTCACTGTTGTAACATTGTTGACAAGTCAGAAAACAAGGAAAAGTGCCATGGGCTCTTTAAAGTTACATTAGCGATCAATGTGCCAACCAGTGGTGCCAGGTATCTGCCTTCTGCTCTTTTATTGCCATGTGCTCTGCTTTTATTTTGAAACTGCTTCATAAAAGGTTAAATAAAGGACATGGTGAGCCCATATATACACTGCTAATGGTTGCTTGCTTGTTTCAGAGGAGAGTGCGTGGGTTTGATTATGAGCACTTACAGAGCAAAGAATAATGGAATCAGACAATTCACCATCACTGCTGTTTGTCACCATGTTATAGGAGAATGGTTGTTGTCTGCTTCACTGACCTTTGACCTGAATATAAGTAATTCTGACATGGATATAAAGAATAGTCGACTTTCAGACAGGGCTTTGGCATCCGATTCTTAAATAAACTTTAAATGATCAAAAGTGACCAAATATCCCCAAAGTAAAGAAATAAAGCTAAAACATCAAAGTGCTAATAATTAACTGAACAATTTGTGTTGTTTACCACAGTTTATGTTTTACACTGAAGACAAGCTGATGATTTAAAGGTAATGAAAGCTGTTGTAAAGACTTAGGACAGCTCTTAAACAAACAACACCAATGCACTATTTCTTCCTGTTTGATAAAAACTACAGTGAGCAGCTGTTTCAGGAAACCACAGAGCTTTTTACAAAACACAAAACTTCTGTTGGTTTCCACAGTACTTTCTTCATATTAATCTAAAGAATGACTGTAGAGTAGACATGATCAAAATACACACAAACCAAAAATACCGTGAAAATACGACAGTGTCGCCTCTACAAAAGAAAAAGAAACACAAAAATACAACATACTGTTTGTTAGAATACAGTACTCACTGCATATTCCCCCTGGTGACACATTGAAATTGGTTCATTTGTTACACAATATAAGGATAAGGACCATCACCTTTATAACAGAGACAACCAATAAAATGTCTCCTTACATGTATTTGTATTGGACAAACAGGAGCGATAAGGTGACGGGCGACACGGTTTAGGGTTAGTGAGAGGTCAGTGGTTTTAGTTACGATTATGGTGAGTCTCCAGGAAATTAATTTACGTAAAGTCCTGACGAGGAATGAAAACCAACGTGTGTGTTGGTGTGTGTGTGTGTGTGTGTGTAATCCAATTGTGGTCGGTTCAAACAAATAAGGACGTCATCCTGTTAGAAAGTACCTGTTGTGCTCGGGGGTCTGCTGTGACACGGTTAAATGTCAGAGCCCATCTCTCAGAGACTATCAGGGTGAGACACACACACACACACACACACACACACACACAGAGCAACAGTAAATGCCATTTTTATTTTAACTTTAGACACTGAAGGCGGCTGTAACTGATTTTTTTATGACATCGTGAAACCGGTGTCTTATGCTCAGGCAGAAACCGATCAGCTGACTGTGCAGCTGAGTTTTACAGTGACCTTCAGCTCATTTAATTTTAATAACATATACAGTCATGTGAAAAAATTATAATTAACTGAACAATTTGTGTTGTTTACCACAGTTTATGTTTTACACTGAAGACAAGCTGATGATTTAAAGGTAATGAAAGCTGTTGTAAAGACTGTCAGTGATATAGAAATTAGGACAGCTCTTAAACAAACAACACCAATGCACTATTTCTTCCTGTTTGATAAAAACTACAGTGAGCAGCTGTTTCAGGAAACCACAGAGCTTTTTACAAAACACAAAACTTCTGTTGGTTTCCACAGTACTTTCTTCATATTAATCTAAAGAATGACTGTAGAGTAGACATGATCAAAATACACACAAACCAAAAATACCGTGAAAATACGACAGTGTCGCCTCTACAAAAGAAAAAGAAACACAAAAATACAACATACTGTTTGTTAGAATACAGTACTCACTGCATATTCCCCCTGGTGACACATTGAAATTGGTTCATTTGTTACACAATATAAGGATAAGGACCATCACCTTTATAACAGAGACAACCAATAAAATGTCTCCTTACATGTATTTGTATTGGACAAACAGGAGCGATAAGGTGACGGGCGACACGGTTTAGGGTTAGTGAGAGGTCAGTGGTTTTAGTTACGATTATGGTGAGTCTCCAGGAAATTAATTTACGTAAAGTCCTGACGAGGAATGAAAACCAACGTGTGTGTTGGTGTGTGTGTGTGTGTGTAATCCAATTGTGGTCGGTTCAAACAAATAAGGACGTCATCCTGTTAGAAAGTACCTGTTGTGCTCGGGGGTCTGCTGTGACACGGTTAAATGTCAGAGCCCATCTCTCAGAGACTATCAGGGTGAGACACACACACACACACACACACACACACACACACAGAGCAACAGTAAATGCCATTTTTATTTTAACTTTAGACACTGAAGGCGGCTGTAACTGATTTTTTTATGACATCGTGAAACCTATTTTAATAATAAAATGAAAACTTCTTTCATATAATTGGGCACAATATGTGCTTGAGAAAAGATTAAAAAATACAGACAGCTGTAATAACATGAACTATGTGCTGATAAGTACGACACCATCCATTATCTATATCACTTATCCCTGAACAGGGTGATGGGGGGGGCTGGAGCCAATCCCAGCTTACACTGGGCGAGAGGCGGGGTCAACCCTGGACAGGTCGCCAGTCTGTCACAGGGCTGACATGTAGACAAACAACCACACACACTCACATTCACTCCTACGGGCAATTTAGAGTCACCAAT
>NW_018128418.1:54893-84056 GCF_001952655.1 Monopterus albus
TCCACACAGAAAGGCCCTGGGCCGGCTGGGACTCGAACCCAGAACCTTTTAGCTGTGAGGCTACGGTGATAACCACCCCATCACTGTGCTGCCCACAAACGAAAATGACATTTTTAAAGTGTGTCACAAACTTTATTAAAATTTTATATGATTACACATGCAGTGTGTGTGTGTGTGGGGGGGGGGGGTGTTGTAGACCTTGAGACCTTGAGGTCACTTTTTGATGTAAACAATGAATAAAAAACCCACATTAATGTCGTCTTTCTCTGCTTGTCTCACTCCATCAGCATATTCATTAAGGCATGTGCTTCGCCTGCACGTCCAGCTGTTAAACAACAGATTTGGCTGGTCAACATCAGCAGTTCTCCACCAGAGAATATTTTCAGCTGAACAAGGCATGAGTTTCCAGGAAACACGCTGAGTGGCTGAAGTGTGTGTTGGAGTGTGCACCTTCAGGACAAGCCGGAGGGCTGTTCACCAGCACCAGTGGGATGTGATTGATTTTGGGATGTTGTTCAGCACAGATATTTACATCAGTGGCAGCCTGTGGAGAGCTCAGGGTTACAGCTGTTAGTCATGCATTTATGCTGCTGGTGAGTGTCTGTGCATCCTGCTTACGCTGCACTTCTCTGGGGTCATGGAGTCGAGCTTCGCTTACACATTTCTCTGGAGATGTTTGGCAGCTTTTCGACTCAACTGGTTGTTGTCAGTGTTCAGCCATGTGGCAGTTCAGTTGTGTAGCTGCACCACATCTAGAAGGCGACAAAGCTGCTGTGGAGGTTACTCCTTCAACACTGGACCTTTAGTTTTCTGTCGTTTATACAACAAACAGAACCAGCAACACAAGTCGAAAGTCTCATGAGGATTAGACACACGTCAGTATTTCAAACAGACGGCGAACAAAGAAAAGCTTGCATATCAGAGTTTGACTAAACAACCTCAGGTTGACTCACAGCAGCTGCTGAGCTCATGTCAACAGACGTGTTCGTGGCAGCTGAGCAAAAGGTGCAAAAAAGGCAAGATGGCAAGTTTTAAAATGCAAGTCGTCAATGCTGATCTCATAAAGAAGGCAAGTAAGTGAATGATCTCATTAGGAAGCATTAATATTTATCCTTTGATCAATCAACGTTTTGGAACATACGTTTGTGTTTAGGAAGAAACTGAAAGAACCTGGGTTTCTGGGAACAAGTCTGTCTTCATCATGATGCTTCTGTTTTTCTCTCTGTCCTCCTCCTCCTCCTCCTCAGTTTCACATCAATCTCTGACCATTTTAAAATCCAATCCAGCTTCCCTTCAGCTCCTTCCTCTCTTGTCTCTGCACTGAGGATTTTATTATCCACTCTAAGCAGAAGCTGATCACATCTGAGGAGACTCTTCCTCACTGCTGTCTCTTATCTTGCCTTCCATCATGCTCTCCCCCGGGTCATGCTGTGTAACTACCTGCCGTCAACTCGGCCACAGTTTGGCTCCTATAGAAAATATTAGCCTCAGGCTGCTGCTATCACGTCTCCAAAGCCTATGAATGTGTTGCTTTCAAGCAGCGCTGCCAAGCGGTGTCACAGAAGAGCTTTTTGGGCCAAATGTAGCTCAGCTCAGAGACACTGCTCCTGATTTCCCCACCGCTGTTGTGTTTCTCTTCAGCCTTCAGAGTTTGTGAACCACCAATGTTTTCTGCTGCGGCTCTGGCTCAGAAAATACTAAATTACCAGTAAAGCTTTGGACTTAAGTGGAAGATAATAGAAAAATCCCTCATGCCTTGTTCATTTGCAGCCTAAAATAAAAACTCTTCATCAGTTTTCTAATAGATTAAAGCTCCTGTTAATCTGCAGAGGCCTGTGATGATGGTTCAGACTGAACGACATGACTGCACAGAAACAACCCAACACTTGTTTTCCATGATGATGGATCAGTTCACTGAAACAATATGAATAATTCAGAACACTGTATTTCTAGCCTAGGGTCAGCATTTGATTTGAACACTTGACTTGATGTTGCATTTGCATCTATCCGGTGCTGTTGATACCAGTGTTCGTCACTCTGCCACTTTGGTCCAGATAGAAATATCTCTACAGCTACTGGAAGAATCAGGATTTAAAAAGTTGTGCAGGTATTTATTCAGCATCTTAAAGCATTAAACCCACGGACTCTTCACCACACATGACTCAGACATGCAGGATAAGCTCACATTGCTTCCTCTTGCAACACAAGCAGGTTTTCTGTGAAATATCTGGACTCATGCAGAATTAGTTTAATGGTTCCTAATGACTGGTGATCCTCTGACTGTTCAAATCAACTCAGAGTTGTTATTCATTCAATTTACTCCTGAGAAAATGCACATGTGGGCGTACATGTTTGGCAGCTATGGCAAATTGTCTCAGTGTAGTTGTTTTGTATTTGTTCTTATTGATTGTTATGCCATACAGACTAGGTGCGATGCATCAAGGGAAGCTGGTTATTGGCTTTTCTTCAGTACTGTAAAGTCCTGAGACAAAGATCCTGGTGCACGTTGTACGAGCTTTGCCCTCTTTTATACAGGACGTTATGGAGCCAACAGTGGTCCTTGTTATGGGCTCTATATTCTGTGCCCTCATCACAATAATGACAACAGGAAACAACAATGTCAGTCACAAACATAAATAAATAATCTGTCCAGTGTTTTGGTTTGTGACCACATCTCTACAGAACTAATGATTCCCATCAGCCTCAGCTGCACTTTGTGTTTACAGCTAAGTAGCAAATTGCAGCGTGGTACCGAACTGTTTTGTTTTCCTCATGTGTCTGATGTACGCCAGCAGCAGGACATCTGCAGTTTGTTTTGCTTTCGCCCAGATCTTTATTACTCAGTGGCTTATTGTAAATATGGCTCATTTGCTTTTAGGGATATTAAGGATTTTAAACAAGTGACACCACATGTTTAGGAGTAAAATGTCAAAGAAGATGGCAGGTAGGTTAATCGCTGTGTCTGATTACCTCTTGTCACAGTATACGTGCACAGTGATCAATCACGTGATCACTTGGGAGTTGCTCTGAAAGGCCACTCCTACACTTTGCTGTCAGAAGGAGTCAGCTACTTGATAAATGTGCTTTATTCTTCTTTCTTCTCCGTCTTTAGCTTTCTAGAGCAAAGTGAAGTGCTAGTTGATACATTTGATAAATTCAGGCCCTGCACTCAGGTGGTTTACTTCAAGCCTTCTGAGATGCTTGTCTTCTCCCGTCCAAAGAATCAAAGTGAGCCTGCAGACATCCAGCTGGAAAACAACCTGACTCTTCAGGTGCTTTAAACAAATGACTCTTTATTAGAAACTTTTCACTCATCTCCAACCCGGACTGACTGGGCCAAAGAAGAACTGTGTGGAGAGGTAACTACTGGTCAGAAAATGCCTTATCTGCAGCCTCCTTCTCTTCATCTGTCGGTAGCAGCTTGAATTATATTCACATCAGTTTCAGCTTGACACTGCTGGCCCCGAGCCCAGGCTCCGCTCCAACAGAATGTGCTGTTTTTATCCATCACAGCGCTTTGTCCACCGCTTTGTTCTGAGCTGAGCTCAACAACTAATGGATGGATTGACATGAAGAGTTCCTCGGGAGTTCATGATCCTAATAAGTTTGCAATCTCTGCGAGGTTTGCACTTGTGGTTTTGAAATAAATTTCTGGTCAAAATGTTAATGTGGTTTTGTTCAAATACCTGCAAAAGCAGCTGTTCTAAATGTTAACACCCCATTAAATGGCTGTTATCAGTCATTATCACACCTGTAATTATGATTCAGAAGGGGAAAAGTGCAATGGCTGTATGACAGGAGTAAACAGTTCTGGTCGAAGTTGGGCGTCTCAGGGACAGACGACATCCGAAGCTCCATCAGAGGGGTCGCTGGGTCCTTGGTCTCCTCTCTCACCGAGGCCCTTCTTGTTCCTCAGTCTGGTCGAAGGCTGACTCTAGAAGGGCCCTGCTGGTTCCAGACTTCGTCCACGTCCCAGTTACTGAGGCCGCCGTGCTCCTGGGGACACTCAGAGCTTCAGATGTGGTTTGATCCCCTGGTCCTGATCCGGGGCTCACCACAGTCTGACCACAGCTCCTGGATCTCATGTTCTGACCTGCAGTGTGAACTACACAGGTGTGTGTCTTTCTACGCTGGGTCCAGTTTGCCCAGTTTGCCACAGGTGGACTCCAGTCAGGGTCTGGACTCATCTCACACCAGAGGCTCAGTGTGGAGCCACAGCAGAGGCTCTGGAGACTTTTGGAAGGGAGAGAGCTCAGTTTTTGAATTTTTAATAAAACTGAAAAAAAGAATTATAAAAAGATGTTTTCAATTGTCATTATGGGTTAATAGATATAGCTTGATGGGGAAATGGCAAAGCATGCTATAATTTATAGCAGTAATTTAAATGTAAATTGTCTTTATCATATGCAGGCTGTTTTTGAAGCACTGGTTTATAAAAGCTACCTCACCTTTATGGTACTCATGTGCAGAATATAAAGAAGCCTCTGCTGGAAAAGAAAGATGCAGTTCAGCATCATGCAATGAGATAAACGTCCTGGATCTGAGCAAAAATACAGCAAATAAAAACAAATAATACACATTTGACACGCCCCACCAGAGACAGACTGGTAAAGTAAAAGCAAGCTTGAAAATCATTGTGGTGATGGCCATTAATTACTGTAGAGAACACACATACTCAGCTATCATCCATTAAGGTCGGCCAACATCAGGACGGAAATGGAAGCGGTTGCCACTATTATTAACCACACCAGCAAACATTCTTCACCAAAGATAAAGAGACGCACACAAACCTGTAAACACAGTCATACAGTCACTATTCTAAGCTTGATTTTGCATCAGTTTGTGCTTCTCTTACAACTGAGGTCTGTTTTGAGTTTGTGCTTCTCTTACAACTGAGGTCCTTTTCCATGGAGCTTGAAATCATAAAGTAAAAACAATAGCTTTGGCCGGTTCCATTAGATGGAGAGGAGGAGGAAGAGTCAGGGGAGGGAGAAGAGAGGTGAAGCATGGGGGAGTCAGCTGTGAAAAACAACTGAAAACTGGAGCTAAAACAAGAGGAAGAATGGTGGGTGGTGCAGTATGGATTTAAAAGGATGAGACAACAGACAGAGTGCACTGAAATGTAGGAAACAGACAGCGGGATTAATGGAAAACATTTGTCCTGAAAAATAATATTGCTGAAAAACAGGTGTATAAATGTTTGAAGGTAAATGTGGTGTAGGAAAGGTCATTTCACTGGAGGGAACAAACAATATGCTGATCTGATCTGAGAACATCTGATTTGGTTTGTTCACAGCTCTGTGGAATCAGATCTGAGTCACTGGAGGGAAACTTTATCGGAGGTAACATACCAAAGAAAACTTAAACTTAGATTCTTGGGTGAAAATATTGAGGCAGATGTCTGCAACACACATTTAGAAGGGGAAAAAAATTTAGGTGTGAGAAACTTCAGCTGTGAACGCAGCCAATGAGAGTGTCACAGTTTCTGCCACACGCCTGTTTTTTCCACCTCTGTCTCCAGATTCGCCCACACTCTCTTACTGGCAATCTAGTCCCTGACACTCTCCACCCAGCCACCCGGCACTCCCCCGAACTTCCCGCCCACTCATACTCCCAGTTTCCTCATCATCCCAGTCAGTAGTTAAAACTGCCGCTTACAACAGCTCTTTGCCAGATTGTTGTTCGACCTCAGTGCATTCACAGAAAGCGACTGTGGCGCTGTAAGGAGGCGCCGTAGGCGGAGGGTACGAGGGGTGTCACTGCAACAGCACAGTCGCACTATCATCTGGGTCAGGTTTATTGGTTTTAGCTGGTAAATTTGAAATTTAAATTAAAGCATGAACACAATGAACCACTTCAGTCCAGAGGAGCACTCCTCACACTAGTTAGACTGTATGTGTGAATTGATGCAGAAAAAACAGCTTTAGCCTTATGAAAACTTGTTTGTGGGAGTTGTAGGACTCTGCTGCTGTCAGACAGTATTCTCTTCATTTTCTGACTAATTGAACAGACTTGCCTTCAGACGTCCATTTATCTTAATTGATGTATGAATTATGTATAAGGCAGGCCGTCTTTACTGCTCCTTTCTCGTCTGTTCTCTCTGCTTTGTCTTCAGGAAGCAGCTGCTATCAGGTGGTTTTTACCCCTCTGTTTCTGACACAACAGGCACCAGCAGACAAATGACTCACTGACCAGCAAGACGAGCGTGATTTTTAATATGCCACCATTAAACGCACAGCCCACACCCACCTCTGGAGAGCTCCCACACTGTGAGCTTATCCCCTGCAGGTCCTTACGTGGGTGCTATTAAATCTGCTGCAGTGTGGAAAGCCATTGTGCTGCTGTCGTTCACTGCCACTCCTGAGCGCTTCCATTCAAAGCAGGTAAATGCACTGCTGCAGCCACAAAGCTTCACTTTCACCGTTCTTTAAGGTGCAGCAGACAAATATGACTCCCAACACACTCACACTGCTTTAAGGTGAAGAATGGTGCAGTGTGACAACCACCCTTTTTGTTCCACTAAAATTATCTGACAGCTTTAGCTACTATGTTCTTAGAGGTTAAAAGATTGAAATCAATGTTATAGATTATAGAGTAAACTGCTGCCTCCACATTCATACATCAGAAAAAGACGACCCAGTAACTCGGTGTAATCTAGAGCTGCAACAATTATCAGGTCAACAGAAAATTTATCTGAAACTTGTATACTAATTCATTCTTTTTCAAACAATGTTTTTCCAGCAAAAATGGCCAAATTCACTAGTTCAAGCTTCTAGACCGCTGATCTGAGACAGCCCACGTGCACTCTGATCAGTCGTTTCCTCACACCTCCTGACCGACAGATCAGACACTGTGAAATCTCAAACTGAAATTTCTTTGACCATTAAAAATAACAGAATAAAAATAGATTGTAATCACTGTGTTTGTGGTGTTGTACCAAACGTGATCCTCTGCCAGAAACAGATTATGTCCTGTGGGAGTGCACAGGCTGCTACTGTAAAGACACATCAGCCACTTTGTCTCCACCTACAGCTGCTGTCATCAGGATCAGTCATAAAACACAAACAACATAGCCCGTACCTCCGTGGTAGCAATGAAGGTCTTTGTAAAACCTGAACATCCGACAGCAGTGCACAGTATTGCCTGATTGATCTGGAAGACGCCTGCAGGATATTTGTAATTTACCATTGTTGTTGAGCTATTTTCATGTGTTGCTGCAGTTTTGTGTGCCAGTGTGCAAATAGCTGTTGTACGTTGCTTCACTTTTTTACATGTGGAGGGAAGTGGTGACGTGCCATCCATCTTTTTATACAGTCTATGGTTCTGCCTGATCCCTGCTCTCAGGCCATTACATAAGTTTTGTTACTTTTCTTGGCCTAATGTGATGCTAACATGGACCAGATACCTGCACTGGGTCTTGTATCCACAGGTCACCTGTAAAAATGTGAAGATTTATTTCCTTTGTCAGTCAAACTAATAAAAAACTGAACTCACAGTGAAATGTCATGGTTTTAAAAGCTGGTGTGAGCAGGCCTGTAGTCATGATGTGTGGCTGTTTACAGGGAGAGCTCCAGTAAATCCCTCTGCCCAGTATACACTGTACACCAGCAACGGTATGTGGTGAATGGAGCATTTTAGCTGAAGATGTGAAGAACTAATGTGGCTGATCTGCCTCCTCACAGACAGCTGACACGTTAGTGAATTGCAGATTAAAAATGTGCCACTCACACACTCACCTGACTTCCTACCCACACTCTTGTAATTTCCTAGCTGCAATTTGGAACATGGCTGAAACATAAAGGAAGAAATTCTATGCGAAAAGCAACGATTGATGCTGGATGTTTCTCCCTCTGTGCAGTCTGACTGCTGCTAACCAGAGAAATGCTCTCGCCCTGGTTTTTAGTGTCTCTGCTTTCACATCACACAATATTTCAGTTAATGTTCCAGCAGAAGAAATGGACTCTTGGTGATGCAAACACACACACTCTGTATAGAAATGAGACAGGTTTTCATTCAGCTTTACAGCAGAGACATAGGCTAGTTGTGTTTGAATACAGGTCTGTGCATGTATGCACTGTGCGAACTGAAGGACTCAACTGGTCTAATAATATGCTTATGTTATTAAGTGTGCACACTTTAGATAGAGACGTGCAGTGTCTAAACTTCTTCTGAAAACCAGCTCAGCCTTCAAAGACCATCTGTGAGACCAGCTTTGTAGGATGTGCCTCTGGGTCTGACACTAAAACTGAGGAAAAGGTAGAACATAAACTTAGTTATTATCCTTAAGATGCAGAAAAGCACAAAACACACAGCTGTTTAACTGCAATGCTGCAGCAAACATCCTGTAAATGTCTCATCCAAAGTCAGAGGAGTGCAGCTGCAGCCTGTAGTGATTTCACAGTTCACTGAATGTCAAGTGAGAGGAACAGCTGGAACCAGTCCACTGTTTGCCTGTGGTTACTGAACAATCACATATTGTGTTCATTATCGTTCACTTGTTTAATTATATATCGGTGTGTGGAACAGACTGGATCATGCATTTTCACTTGTTAACCGACTCTACACATACAAACGCACATATCCTTGTGGTCGCCAATTACAGGGTCCATACACAGACTTCCATTCGTTTCCAGGAGACTCACTCTGACCTTAACCAAAGCCGACACTCGCTCTAAGCTTACACCCCGACATTTTCATAAAATTGGACAAACTAGTCATGGGACCCAGCCTCGCAAAGCAATGTGTTCCCAGTGTTCTGTCCCTGCAAGTAGATATTAACAAGGTCACACACGCACACAAAAGACAGTAACCGGTGTTATAAGGGCACAGACACCAAATGAAAGCAGTTTGCAATCAGGCTGCAGCTTGTGACCAGGATATTGTGTGTCTGTTGGACAGGAAGCCAGCTGATTTTTTGTGGCCATGCACACATAAAAATGTTTTATAGGACACGAGACGACCCAGCATGACTCTCTGCTCACCAGCCTGATAAGGGGGGAAGCTAAAGCGACCGATCCACAGGCGATTACCCTCCTAAACTTCACCATCACCAGGAAAGCTCCCGTTATGACACAGAGGACGATTTGGGGCCAAATGTAGACAGATCGCACAACCACAACAGCACAGAACTGGAGAGAGGCTAATACTCCTCCTGCTACTTAGTGTGTGAAATGTGCAAATGCACGAAGAAAGAAGGCAACATGAAAAATGATCAGAAATATCCATTCATTACAGAGACTGCTGACCTAGCTAGTGGAGACGCATAGCGAAGAAAGTCACTGAGGAATGATCCAATCTCCCATTATCTTTCTTCAGCCCTCAGCCTTTATCTTTTCTCATCTTTACAATCTATTTCTCTCCCACCGCTTCCTCGTTTGAATTATTCCTTCATCTCAGCGACCATTCTTGTGTGGCTCCTTGATAATGTTTCAGCTTAAATCCCCCTATTTCTCCTTGAATTGGTTAATCAGCTGTCACTGTGGTTATATCTGACTCCAGCAGCGACAGGACTCCTGCTAAATCTGGCCACCACTGGTGTCCCACTACCAGAGTCAGGAGGTGATGGGCAAGTGCTTTGTGAGTACGACAAGCTCCGTGTGAAGAGGCTGTTAACAGTGGAGAGTCAATCAGATCACCGCAAAGAGACACAAAATGATTAGAGAAGGTGCACAATAACTACAGGAGGCAACCACAAAGACACAAAGTTACTACAAAAACTTACAGAAAAAGGCCTCAACCAGACAAAATGACAAAAAATGCAAAAACAACAATAAAGAGATTTAAACCAAAAAGATGTAACACAACTACACAGAGGCAAAATGACAAATATGATGCACAGAATTAGAAAAAAACAAAGCAGACAAAAAGATGACAAAGAAATGCAAAAACAACACAAAGATACAAAATCAGTACAAATTTAGACACAAAATTACCACAAAAAGATGCAATAAAACTGCAGACAATAAAAAGAAACAAAACTACCACAGAGACACAAAGAGCAGCCACATGGCCACAAAAGATGCAATACGACCACGTACAGATGCAAAGTGGTCACAAAAAGGAACCGACACACACAAAGCCAAGTGGTCACGGAAAAACACCAAATGACCACGAAAAGCAGCAAAACATCTAGAGACACAAAGAAAACTCACAGATACAAAATGACCACAAACAGTGAACACTGCAAAAGAAAACTACACATCCTGTTTATTATTAGCTTGTTTTGCATTATTTTAATACACTGAATAAACAACGTGACTACTAATACACAGGGAACCAATTTACTGGAGTCTTCACACAGTTTTACATGTTTTACAAATCGTTTCACACCCCTACCTGGGGGAAGCTGAGGGTTAGCGATTTTGCTCTGCAGGATTTTGTGTTTCATAAGAATCTGCTTTAAATGCAAAAAAGTCCTTTTTCATGCCACACATGTGCTTCATGTAGCCTTCCTGCTCTTATTCATTCCCCTCACAGTGAAACCGGATGTGCGCACAATGCCAAGAGAGTCGTGGGAGACACACAGCAATCTTCCTTTTCCATGCAATTACCTTGGCTTTTGAGTGAAGGGAACAAGCTGGCATTTCCGTGGCTTTCAAAGAGCACAGGCAGAAGAGCTGCAACGCCGTCTTCACAAAGACAGCTGTATTGTGTGCCGGCTTTTCTGCGTCCAAAAGGTGAGAGTGATTAGAGGTTTGTGGTGACCTGCTGCCATCGCAGGCCGCTGCCTCTCACTTCACTGCTGTGTGAACTCCGGCCTGTTTATGGGAGTCAGTGTCCCGGGTCCAAGTAAATGCTTATCTCTGATTCAAAAAGAGCCAAGTGACTGCAATGCCCCGTCTGGCCTCTTTAATTACACCTGTCGGCCATAGGGGAGGCGACTGTGGTGCAGTGGGTAGAGCAGCTGTCTCCCAACCAGAAGGTTGAAGGTTTGAATCTCGGTGCCTCCAGTCCACATGTCAAAGTGTCCTTGGGCAAGACACTGAACCCCCCCATTGCCCCTGATGGTTAGAGCCATCGGTTGAGGTGGCGCCGCAGATGGCTGCCTCGGTTCTGTACCGGAAACAAATTCCTTGTGTGTAACATACTTGGCCAAATAAAGGTGATTATTATTATTATTCACATGTGCACGTCACAATTATTAGAGAGGCAGAGCTGACACACAGCAAACATGAACTCCAGCTGCTTTTGAGGTGATTAAAGGACTCCAGTCGAGGCTCAAACGACAGAAAACCAGGCGGACATTTCTGTAGGTTTCCTGTGTTCATGTGAGAAAGGTTCCAGGCTCCACACACATCTGATGTTTTAGCTCCTCACTGGAAGTTTAAGTCACATGATTCATCTACATCAGCATTTTCCATCGCAACAAGTGTAACTTCGTTTTGCAATGTATTGAGATATTTTATGTACAAATTAAAAATACGAAAACCGTTGGATGGAACCCAACCTTCTGTCTCCCTCTGAGCGCTTATGCATTCTGCTCCAGAAGCTCATTTGCATGAGTCATGACTATTGCCATCCTCTGTAAAGCATGAAGCAATGGAAGGCGTGCATATTACACATCCAGTTGGGAAATCTGGTCACAGTTTGTTCCCAATGCCTGGGACATGTGTTTTACGTTTATTTAGTTGATTCATGACTTTTCTGAGGCCTTAAATGTCAGACACAGATCAACATGCGCATCAAAGGCCTGTTGTGCTGTCATGTTCTCCTCACTCTCCAGAAGAAATAAGGCATGTAAGGACAGAAAGAAAGAAATAGCCAGACTCCCTTCTGCTGTTTGCTGTCGACACAGGTGGACAGAGACAGGGCTCTCTGGGAGTGTGCGTGATCCATCAGTGTAAATAAAATCTCACTTAAAGTGTTGTCTCCTTTTTCAGACACCAAGGAGCAACACTGATGAGTTGTTTGATAGGTTTTGCGTCTAGAGCCTCAGTACTACTAGTACACCTCCCCAGGATCTACAGGGGCTACCCCATATGATTCTGCCCTGGAAAACTTCCCTTTGGTGAGCTGAAATACTGGCACAGCTTGGCCCTCACTGCATGTGCTGCCTCCTCCCTCGGTTGTCCCCATCCTCTCAACACAATCCAGCCAGCTCCCTGGATTCAGCTCCTCAAGCCAGCTCTGATTCTGTGGGTTCTGTTTACCATCCATATTCAGTCCATGGGTAACAGCTGTTGAATCATCATTAATGCTGAGGTGCACTGGGTTCAAGCTGAAGGTCTCACATGTCCCACCAGTGTGACTGAACCCTCTGAATACTGCACATCTCTAGTGTTATCTATGTAGGGAGGCTCCATGTTAGGTCTGTTGATATGGACTCGTTCCACACGGAGCTCATATACACACTTACACCTATAAAAGACACTTTCACTGACCTCACATCCATCCATCCATCCATTTTCTAAACCGCTTAGTCCCACCTCACATCCATGTGCGCAATATTTTGGCTGGAAATCAACTTTCCAACATGCAGAAAACTTTAAAGGAACACTTTTGGTGTATTAGTACTTTAAATCATCCAGTCATTTACTGCTTTCATTAACCTGGCCTCATAAGGAGCTGGAAGAAGATGCAGAATGACAAGAAGACAATAAGGGAAGTCGTGATGGAGGCAGGTGGTAGAAAATTCTGCTGGTGAGATATTGCAGCCAAATGTAATAAGCTCCGTTTAATATTAATATATATTCTGCAGTTCACTGGCACCCACACAGCCACATTTATGAGGATGGAAAGACATATTCATGACAAAATGTGATCCTTTAAGCAGGCTTTTTGTGTCTCTGTTTGGGGCACAGTGTTCTTGTTTGTGTATGCAGAAATCTATTGTACAGTTTTTCGCCGGGATGTGCACCTTATCGTTCCTTCCTACTAAGAGCCAGCAGCTCTGTTTGCGTGACAAATGTGCAAACACAGTAATAACGGCATGATCCATTACAGGGGTGTCTGGATCACCTCTGCTATGTCGTTTATCACTATGTGTGGGTTTTTAATTTTTCCTCGCCTGCCAAATGAGAAGAGATGATGAGCGACACACAACATTAGGGATTCATGAGGAAGCAGTTAAGTGGCCATCGTGACACCCGGGATTCACATGTTCCATCATTATCTGCTATAATCTGTCACAAAGGGACACAAGATTGCAGAACAAAGTCCACTGTGTTAGACATGTCCTGTACTGTACACGGAGATCCACTTTAAAATATAAGGATGTCGCTCTGGATGGTAGGAGACCTGTGCTACAAGACGACCAGTGAGTTCAGAGAAGATCACTAGGTGATTAAATCACCCACCTCCCAAGAGAAACCCATCCTGACCAAAGTTCATGAGTGAAAACTCTTGATGACCTATTGTTCACAACAAAAACAAGACCAAAATTAAAAAGTAAATCTTAAAACAAGACCTCTGGCAAAACCTTTGACAGTCTGACAGTTTTAATCCACAAAAACTAAAGGATAATGTGAAACATGCACAAATGGACATGACGCAATTACTGTATGTCTTAATTAATATTACTCATCGACCTGCAGAATCTCTAAAAATCGCAAACTTATGAGGCTGACTGGCGGCATTCAGGAAAAAATATTCTGTGGCCATGACTTACTGAGGAGTTTCCACAACTTAATAACAGGTGGGAACGAGATTAAACAAGAAGACACAAAGCGAGCTGAGACGAACGAGGAAATGCAGCAGCGTGCCGACATTTATGAAAAACAGGAAGCGCTGTTGATGTGGACATGATGTTAATGTTGCTGTCAGTCAGATCTGTGTTGCTATCAAAAGGAATCAGTTCCAGGATGAATGTGGACAGTTGACCTTCTAAATCTTCCTCTGGATGTTGGAATAAGAAACCTCTGCCTGCGTTTCCACCAGAAGAACCAGGGTCTAAATTTAGTTTCAGCCAAAGTTCTTTCACCCCCAAAAAGTCCCTGGTCAGGGGGCACTTTCTGAAGGTACAAGAACTACTGGGGTGAGGTCTGCAGTGTCAAACTTTACTGATTGGTTAAATGCCAAGGAGCATTTTACAACCTCTGTGCTTTTGATATGCTAATTTCTTTAATATTCTCTAGACTTTGACCCTGCTGTCGAAATCAAATCAGAATACTCCTGAGGGACATTCACCCTAGAGAACGTTCTTGGACATTAAACTGTATTTCCATCAGAAAGTCCATGGTACTTTTTATTCCCAGGAACTAAAGCACAAGAACTGTCCCTAAGGTAAAAGTCCCTCAAGCGCATTGTGATTTGCATTTCCACACAGGTCTCTGTGTGTGGTGGTACCGAGCACCGTCCTGGGTCAGACACCAGGAGGAGCCGCTCCACAAACACCAAAACATATTGTCGCTCACTGGTCGCTTTGTGTAGGCCTACTGATAAAATGCTCCTACTGAGAACCAAGAAGCTTGGAGTAATTTTCATCAGTGCGCTGAAATCATTTTTCACATTGCCGCACTCACTTTTACTCACATACGCAAGTGAAACGTTTAGAGCCCGGTATGTGACCAGGCAGTGACATTTGGCACTGCAGGCCTTGCTCTGATAGTTCTTGGGCCTTAGAAAGTACTAACACCCGATTAGGTACTTTTTTTGGAGGTAAAACTACACCGTGGAACTATATTTAGACCCTTGATCCTCCTGTGGAAACACAGGTAGAGGAACTATGATCTGAAAAAGGTTCTTGTTCCCCTGGAAAGGTTCCTCTGGTGGAAATGGGGCTTTAGTTCCTAGGAACAAAACATATCAGGAACTTTCCATTGGAAATGCACCTTAATTGGCTTCCTGTGTCTTTAGCCGTCATGCAGAACAAACAGAGCTCCAGCTGTTTGGTGAAAACAAGATGAGAGGATTTTACGTGGCTGTTGTTCGGAGGTGACCCGACTTAGCGATTACTCACAGCTTTGTGTGCAGCTCCAGCTTCATGGCTTCTCTTCCAGCTCTTCTAGCTTCTCTTCCTATAAATGAAGGTGTATAGAATGGAATGAAAATTGAGCTGCAGGACCTTTTTCCACTGTTTGGAGAATGTGGTTAGCTTTGGCTCCAGTCTGTCTGAACACCAATGAAACCAGAGCCACAGTATGTGAGAGATGGAGCAATAAAAGTGAAAGATTTTCTAAAATACAAAATGACTGCCACAACAGAGCTTTATTAGGTTGGTATTTCCGGTCTTTCCGGTAAATAATTGATATTCATGGTTTCCATAATATATACAGCTACTTGGCCGTGTGCACGTAAACTGCACTGACTCCTGACTTAGTGCTCCAGCTAATCTTCATTTCATGACAAATCTCATCTCAAAGAAAACACAAATGACAAACTCTGAACTGTTATAATGTTGAGAAAAAATAATGCACAACTGAACAATACTGCTTAGTACATGACTTAATTAAATATTCATTGTAAAACTCTGAGCTTCCTGCAGAACTCGTTCTACTTCCTGGCCTGTTTATTTCCTAGTGTTATAGAAGTCACCATTACCTCTCTTCCTGAATGTGATGCTCATTTCACTTTAATCCTGTTCATCTCATCCAAGTGAGCTTGATGTCACGGGACAATCAGATCAGCATCCATGTTCCCCTGGGGAGCCAGATTAATGTGGGATGAGGAGCTGCTTGAAAGGCACTTAAGTAGAACACTCCTCCCCAAGGAGATCATTCACATCTTAATTAGCTGCTAATGGGAAAGAAAGTGACATAATGTGTGTGCATGTGTGTGTGTCATATTAGCGTTTACTAAGACTGAAAATCCCTGTACAAACTCTCATGCGGGTTACAAAGATGATCTGTCTCAGAGAACCATGAATTAATGATGCCTGCTTCACAACGTTAAATGTTGATGTTTGCACTCTGCATGATCTGTTCTTAACGATACAGGGGCCCCTAAATAAAACCATACCATGGCAGTGTTTGAACCCATTCACACAACCCTGTAAATGCTGTAAGTTCTCATCAGTTCTGGTCACATTTTTCTGATCGATACTCACCCCGATCCACTGTGACTGCCACCTACAGCCTCCTGTTGTTATTCCAGCTTCTCCACCCTGTGTTGTCAAAGTACGGTCTGTAAATCAGCCCCGCCTGCCACCTAGCCAAGGTTAGAAGAAGGGTTTTTCCAGTCAGTAGTCATGTCAAACAGCCATGGAGGAGCTCTGGGCAGCTAAAAGTCTGAAGAGCCATTTGGAGCTGATGGTGTCAGTTTGTTCTTAGTGTTTTGAGACCCTCTAGGCTGAAAAGACATTAGAAAGAGTAGCAACCTGGATGATTTCATCATGGCAGGAAACAGAATGAAGAATACTGGAGCATTAGGAAGATGATACAGACTCTGTAGCAGCAAAAAAGACATTAGGTAAAGTACCTTTACTTTTAAACAGTGTTAAGTTGTGTTGTGGGTACAGAGGCATCTGGATTTTGTCTAAGGGGGGCTCAGTGTCAGACTTTGGAAAGCCATGCTCCACAGTCACAGAGCACATTGTACATCTATTTTAACATCATATACTGTAAAAACCAACACCACTTTTCCATCGTGTTTCTCTTCCTGGTCTGAAGTCAGCTGTACAGCACAGTACCGCACAGCTCCCTGCATCCTGTAGAAATGAACACAGCAGCCATGTACATTTCTGAAGTGGCCCACTCACAGATATACAGTACTTCATGGTATTGTCAGCAATGTGACTCACATGCCTACACAACATCTAGTCCTACAGAATCATTAATGTGTAAATGTGGATGAAAAGGCACTATCTTCCTGTCTTTGTGAGCGCGTCACCGCTGCTCTCCTCTCTCCAGGCCTGAGCTGGTACTTGCTGGGGCAAAGCAGCAAACCGACTGAACAGATTGGGCTGCAGAGAGCGAGTGGGTGGACACATTATTGTTTTCAAAAACAGTTTGTCAGAGTGTGTGAGTCAGCTGCTCCAGCCATGTAATGGTTAAAAAAGAGCTTTGTTTTTATTCCTGCAGAGAGGTGCTCTTTGTGAAGGTGATTAACACCGATTAATGCCCTGGGGAGAGAATGAATGGCATCGCACATCGCTGCAATGGAGGGCAGCTGTTTAACCAGCTGGCCAATTTCTGCATTACTTGGAAAATACACAGCGAGCGGCTACGGGTGAAAAAAACTGCTCTGCCAATTAAAAAAAAAAAAAAATTCCAACTCTGATTTGTAGTGATGATGAGAGCTTGGCGCCAAGTCCTCACCACTGCCAATGCATATGAACCTTTCTGTGTGTGCGTGCCCGTTTGGATGAGTTATTTACTAATACCAGTGCTTCCATTTTCCAGCATGTATTATGCGCTCCAGATATCCTGTGAGCACCACAATCAGATTAGACCAGATCAAAAGGTTAATTGTGGGTGACATCATAGCTTGTTGGAGCAGAGGGGAGATGTAATTAGATTGTCTACTGATATTTTACACCACAACTTAATCCCTGATTGCGCCTCCACGCCCATGCGTCCTGACCTCGAGCAGCTGCGGCTCTGGAAGTGAACACTGATTGCTTCCTTCACAAATGACCTGAACCACATGATGTCAAGAGCGCACGAGAAACCTTGTCTCCAAGAAATTAGGTTTATATACTGGATATATTTCTGTTTGCCCCATCAGGTGGTTTTACCACAGCCATTTCAAATGTTTTTAAATTGCTGTTACTGAGCCTACTGAGCTGAGTAGGTCCCTGTTAACCCGGGCTTTAATCCCACCATGTATATGGAATCTTTACCCCAATCAAAGTAATAGTTACAGCTGTAAATCCCTTCTGTTTTTCTGTGAATATTCTGGTCTTCTATAATTTAAATCCCATCCAGTGTAACATCCCCGTATCTTAGTCTTCTACTTTTCTTTCTTTAAATATAAAGGGCTATTGTAATGTCAGCTGACAGGTACAGTAGGTACTGATATTCTCTTTGAAGCCAATTTAGCCTGTATTTGTTGAAGGCAAAATGTTTTCCAGCAGAATGAGCGGCAAGCAGCTGCTGTGTGCAGCGTCCCGGTGGATGTACAGACAGCTCCCACTGGATCACTACAATACTGAAGGAAAGTTAAAGACATGATGTTCTTAGGCAGGTTCTTAAAATCTTGATGGGTAAATATTGAAAATGTCTACAGCAACTTGAAGCACAAAACAGGCCATGTTTACTATATTATCATTTAACTGAAACCAGCAGCTTCCTTCTAAAGTGCTTTTGTTTCCTAAACCTAACTACACAAAGTCCTGCATTTTGTAAGCTCCCCATAAACCCTTTGACTTGTGTGCAATACAAATATGTATCATGTTGCCTGTGAACATAATTCAGGCAACAATTATGTCCCCAGCACAATGTAATTTGAAAGGCAAATCAGCAGTATATAAATGTAATTTCTCTGAGAGGGCGTCGAAAGAGATTCTGTATGTGGGATTTCTTAAAGTAATCAGACAATTTCCTTCTTTACCTTAAGGCAGAACAATACTCAGGGAGAAAGATGAAAGACTGTTCCTCTCTGGAGGGATAGAGACCATGGATGGATTCTGCAAAGAAGAAAAAGAAAAGTCCATAGTGCCACTAAAATCCAAAGGGTTTCTCTCCTTGGGAGCATGAAGGTAACAGCATGTCATTCACATACCGTTCATCCTCGTCGAGCCACTCAGTGAGTCCTCAGTGGAAGCACCTGGATTCACTAAGTTTCCCTGCTAATAAGAAGCTCGAACCAGATCGAAAATGCTATTTTTTCATGCAAGTATTGTATTTTCACTTTGTTTGCATGCAAGTGGGAATTTGGCCTAATGGCAGTGCTACAGCAGTGGTACCTGAACAGTCTTGGTCAGGTCCACGTGCCACATTTCCACAGTGTCACATGTACAGAAAAGATTAAGCAACTGTTATGCAACTTCTAAAACCACTATAACTATGTGAACAAAACAGCTTGCTGTATTACTGGGAGAAGTGAGAAACTAGGGGCTGTGTTTTCCCCGAAACAGGGACCAGCACATGTCTGAGCTCCAGGCACAGGGTGCATATGGACGTGCACAAAGATGTTTTGCGGTTTTGGTGACCACCAGCCACTATGGGCTGAGAATGATAGTGTCCTCTGATTAAATATAGCTTAATGGTCTGCACTTGAGTCAAAAGCTTCCTTGAGTGTCTCCATGCTTATAATAAACCAGAAGAAAAAAGTAGGCACTCCCCTTCGCTGCACAGATGATGTTTATCAAGGATTTCAATTTGTGTTGGACTTTTATAAGCCTTTCACAGAAGGTAAAAGATGAAGGACTCTTTACTGTAGGAGTAGCAGTCTGTAAACTTTTCTGACATGATCTATTCAGAGGACATTAAAATAATGGAGCTGCTCTGCTAACTTACCCTGTACAACACATCTGATCTAACTGGCACATGAGTGCCTTGCAAATAACCTCTCCATTTTTAGCTTGCTGAACTTTTTTCTGCCTGTCATAAAGTCTGTGTCAAACTGGAACAGGCCACGGTTTACTGGGAGAGATTACACTGTGAAGAAATTACAACTTGATTCATTTAACCTCTGGATGTCTGCATTACTCAGAATTTCTATAGCCTAGTACAGCACGCAGGAGCTCCATAACTTTGCACTTTTTGTTCCTTTGTTCTTGGAAACAAGTGGTGAACACAAAATTCACCTTTTAAACTGATATGTTGAATTTGTGATCAAAGAGTTGATTATGTCTACCTCCATCAGTTTCACAGGAACATGCTCCTTCATGGTCAGTGGTATCTGTGTCCCCCTGATGAACCTCAGCCCAGTGTTCCCTCTGTTAGCTCTGTGTTTGGTCTGCACCACCTCATCAGGGAAATCTCTGGCTCTTTAGCTGCTCATTGTTCCACCAAGTTCACCAGCCAGTCTTGGTGTCTGCAGTATGGGTAGTGTATGGGGTATGACCACTGACTGTATAAAAGATGGAACAACCCTCTGTGATGTCGCCCACTGGTTTTGTGAACAGCAGTTTTAAAGCTCAGTTCTGGCCATCTGTTTTTCTTCTTCACATTTCTAAAGTCTGCTTTTATTTGTGGAGAAGGTGTTAAAGAGGAAATATTACACAATAAGTACCTGTAACTTGAGATTTTGTATAAATAACTTTTAAAAAGTAGTTTGTGACCAGGAACGCGGAAGATAACAGGAAACACGTGTCGTCGACGTCACCATTGCAAAAACAAAAACAAGTCTCTGTTCTGTCACGTCTCCGTTGTTTTTGTCTGTTTGTTCCGTTTGCTGGTCTTAATACCTCCATTTCGTCTTAACTCTCCGTGTTCATGGTGAGGCTTTTGTCAAAATGTCCACGTTATAACGAGACAGGCCGCGTTTATATCGCTTTTATCTGATGCTAACGCGTTAGCTAACTCGGCTAACATTGTTGCTCAACTGCAGCTGAAGACGCCGAGAGCGAAGTGAATGTTATCGTGTCAGACTACCGCCATGTGTTTTCCTCTCCTCTGTCGCAGGTCGCCCCCTGGTCCCAGGGGAAGCTGTAGTTTACCGGTAGCATCTCGGTGACGGGCTTCAGCAGCCATGGCTCAGCAGAGAGGAGTCAACAGCCTGCAGTTCAACCAGGACCAGAGTAAGCTGCCTGCTAACATGTCTTTTCTATTTTATCTGCATGTTCCAGCTGTTGGTCGTGTCAGCCATGATTAACCACTCTGCTGTATTAAAAAGCTTTGACTGTTTTGGCTGCATGGTTAACACCCTGGTCTTCGTTAAAGTCAGAAACCATAACAGCATCTGATTTGAATCATGTTCTTGTAGTGCACATTGTCACT
Organism: Monopterus albus; assembly: GCF_001952655.1. NCBI lineage: Eukaryota > Metazoa > Chordata > Actinopteri > Synbranchiformes > Synbranchidae > Monopterus > Monopterus albus. The sequence goes on from NW_018128418.1 coordinate 75,653, forward strand.
GAACATCTGGAGCATCTGCTTCATGTTACACATCCAGGAATCCTTTATGACATTTTAGTGCATAGACGTAGTGAGGCAGTATTTTACAATGTTCTCTTTCCTCCGTCTCACCCATCACCAGGCTGTTTCTGCTGTGCTATGGAGACAGGGGTCAGGATTTACAACGTGGAGCCCCTGATGGAGAAAGGCCACCTCGGTAAGTGCTCTCAGGTACCTTGATGCTAATCAGTCTGGTTTGGTGGCTGTCTGTCTGATTTCTGTGTCTCACCCCCCCTCCCCCCCAGACCATGAGCAGGTAGGCAGTGTGGCTTTGTGCTCCATGTTGCATCGATCCAACCTGCTGGCCGTAGTCGGAGGAGGGGTCAATCCCAAATTCTCAGAAATATCTGGTGAGTTAAAATAAGTCACTTGTTATAATATAGTGTCGGGCAGAGGAGGTGGAGCGCTCGTACAGTGTTACTGATTCATAACTCAGCCAGCACACAGACATAATACACATATTCAGTGTTACTTACAGTTTGTTTATGATGTTATCTCAGAATGTCATGAATAAATACACATATCCTCTTAGAAGTCAGAGCAGAAGAGGCTGTAGAACCTGTCTGAGGATCCTCATGTCTCTAACGTTCCTTCAGTAGCACAGTAATCCAGTGACTCTCTGTACATCCATGGGCACTGTGCACAGAGCTGCTCGCTCTGATACTTTTAATGGGAACAGTAATAACTATAGACTAATACGACAGGGCTCCAGCTGTAGCTTACAGCCGACTGATTCCAAGGCGACATTCCTGTTTACGCTCCCCGAAGCCCCCACATTATGGGAACTGGTGCTACAGTACAACAACAGTGTGGTTGTACAGGAGGTTATGTGTGAGACAATTTCTTGACTTCCCTGGAATTAGTGTGGCAGGAAACCAGTGGTCCCAGTGAAGAAATAGGTCAAAGCATAAACTCCTGTTAAACCACAACTCGTTTTTATACTTTGTTTTGTACGGATTAAACAAACCAGGTGTAACAGGTTAATCAGTGGGTTTTAAAAGTGCTGGTAGGCTGACAGAGGCAGGCTAGCTGTTTCCCTTTGTTTCCAGCCTTTATGCTAAGCTAACAGACTGCTGACTGTAGCTTCATATTTACTGTACAGACACGAGAGGTGGGTCAGTCTTAACATCAAACTCTTGGCAAGACAGTCGAGCTAATTTCCTGACATGTGAAATGACTCCTTTAACATTTGGTTCTGTTGGGCCACTGTTCTCCAACCAGGGGGTCAGGACCCACTAGGGGGCACCAGATAGATCTGAAGGGTCACAAGAGAAGAGATTAAAGTTAGTAAAGCTTCACTCTCATTGAGATCAAGGATGGAAAGTGACATGTTTGTTTAACGTCAGTGCTGATCTCCATATATACAAGATCATAACAAGGCTGTTCATTCAACCAAACCACCATCACACACACACACAGCACTAATTAAATCAAGGTGCAAAGGAAGGGACATTACAGTGCTGAGCTGGATACAGACATGGATGGAAAGTGTCATGTTTGTTTAACGTCAGTGCTGATCTGGGACGACGCTCGGGAGACGCGAGACCCCAAAGACAAGTTGGTGCTGGAGTTCACCTTCACCAAACCTGTGCTAGCTGTTCGCATGAGGCACGACAAGTGAGTTTACCATCCCCACTCGCTCAGCCTGTCGTCTGTGAGCAGCTACGTGAGGTGTGACTGTTGTCGTCTTCTTGTCTCGTCAGGATCATCATTGTATTAAAGAACAGGATCTACGTGTACAGTTTTCCAGACAGTCCAGTTAAGCTTTTTGAGTTTGACACCAGAGATAACCCCAAAGGTAAATAGTCCTCCTCCTGTTTACATTTTGTCGTCATCTGTGTTGTTTTCTGCCTCAGTGCTACGCTGCATCTCATGTGGGAGAATAGCAGAAAACCTTTATGTTTGAGGCTGGGAATCAGCATTTTAGCAGTGTGTGCCCAACAGATTACATGAACAGTTGTGTTTCTGTTGACTGACTAAGCAGGTTTTGATGTATCGCTGCAGCCCTAAATCCACCTCTTCCTCCAGGTCTGTGTGATCTGTGTCCCAGTCTGGAGAAACAGCTGCTGGTCTTTCCAGGCCATAAATGCGGCAGCCTGCAGTTGGTTGTAAGTAACGCACACGGAGAGAAACAAGTGAACCTCTAAAAAATGTATCAGTGGGTCAGTTTTTTATAAAAATAGTTTTCTTCAGGACTTGTCCAACACCAAACCTGGCACGTCGTCGGCCCCTTTCACCATCAACGCCCACCAGAGTGAGATCGCCTGCGTGGCACTGAACCAGCCTGGCAGTGTGGCGGCCTCTGCCTCCCGTAAAGGAACGCTCATCCGACTGTTTGACACGACGACCAGAGATAAACTGGTGGAGCTGCGCAGAGGAACCGATCCAGCCACCCTCTACTGGTACCGATAGTGTGTGTGTGTTTGTGGTGTCAGTATGCTGCAACCAAAGCGCTGTCAGATGCTTGAACAGGGTGTGAAAGTGTTTTATTTTGATGTGGTGTGAAAAAGGATTTGCACCAGTTGGGTTCTGAGTGTCCTTCCTGTCTGCTTTCTTTGTTCCCTCCAGCATCAACTTCAGCCATGACTCGTCGTTCCTCTGCGCCTCCAGTGACAAAGGCACAGTTCACATCTTTGCACTCAAGGACACCAAACTCAACCGCCGCTCTGCGTAAGACCAACCTCAATCTCTTCTCTTTTACCCTCAAACTGTCCACGGGAGGATTCTTGGCTGATGTTTCTTTCCTGCTCTTGCAGGTTGGCGCGTGTTGGGAAGGTGGGTCCTGTCATAGGTCAGTATGTGGACAGCCAGTGGTCACTGGCCAGCTTCACTGTGCCGGCTGAATGTGCCTGTATCTGCGCTTTTGGAAAGAACACATCCAAGAACGTCAACTCTGTCATCGGTGAGGAAACTTCATCATTCAAAGCACAGTGCTGTGACAACGTATCAGCCTCTTGATCTCTCAGTAGTTTTACGTTGCTCCACGTTTGTTTGATCGTCCAGCTGCAGTGTCTTTAACAGACTCTTTGTGTTGTTCACTTTGTTGTTTGAAATCACACTGTGTTTTCTCCTCCTGCAGCCATATGCGTGGATGGGACCTTCCATAAGTATGTGTTCACTCCGGATGGAAACTGCAACCGAGAAGCCTTCGACGTGTATCTGGACATATGTGATGATGATGACTTCTAAGGCCAGAGACAGAGAGAAACCAGTTTAAAACATTACTGGAAGATGTGGGAGGGAGGACAAAGACGACCAAGTTAATGATGACAGACTTTATGCTGCAGCCTGTTTGTAATGTACTATGTGTTTGTAAGTTGTATCTGCAGAATGTAGCACTAGGTCTGATTGGTTGATGTGTTACGAATACACCTACACCTGGGAAGTGAGTCAGTTGTAAGTTTATTTATAGGGCACCTTTCAAGAGAAGACGTCACAAACAACAGTAAAGACACAACAGATGCACATTAAAGGTTGGTGATTGTGACTGTGTGTTCCTGTGCACAAACCCCATCCAGAGACCAGCAGCACCAGTGAATGTGGTGTCTTCACTGGTTCAGCTCATCGCTCTGTGCCGTACACCACTGTTGTCCACCAGCTATTAACCCTCCCAGTGAGCCACACCGCTGCACTGGGAGGCAGGTTTCCTCCTCAGGAAACCGTCCATTTCCAACAAACAGCTCCACAGGCTGAGAACGATGTCACTGTAGACAGAGTCTGAAGGAAGAATCGCTGATCTCTGATCTGTTTACATTGCTCCACTAGCTTCTCGCACTGCACGACAGTGTGAGAAGTGGACAGTAAAGCTCCTAACTGAACCATAAGGACAAGGATTTAGCCCCATCTGAGTTTGTTTAGTGTCTGACAGAGGAGGCTACATTTACATTTGTTAAGCACAGACCACATTCACGCACATTACTATAAACACAGATGTAATACATCACTGCATGCAAACAGTACAACAGCTGCTGGTCAGTTTCTGAGACTGTCTGACCACAGATCTGCTGATGAGTTTGAAACTAAAGCCAGAGATGTACACCAGAGGTGACTGATTAGAGGCTGTACACAGACACAGCTTAAAACACAGAGGAAAACTTAAACTTCCAAAGGAAAAAAAGGCTGTATCTGTCGTTACAATCAACCAGTGCTGCAAGGAAGTACAACTACCAAGTACTAAAATACTTTTTATTTGAATGCAACTTCATACTGTACTTGTACTGCACTTTGTTACAGAGGGAATTACTGTACTTTTTACTGCACTGGAGCCAATCCCACCCGACACTGGGTGAGAGGCGGGGTCCATCCTGGACAGGTCGCCAGTCTGTCACATGGCATGTAGACAAACAACCACACTCACTCCTACGGGTGATTTAGAGTCGCCGGTCAACCTAAGCTGCATGTCACTGGACTGTGGAAGGAAGCTGGAGCACCCGGAAAGAACCCACGCAGGGACAACATGCAGACTCCACATAGAAAGGCCCTGGGTCGGTCAGGCCTCTAACCTGGAACCCTCTTGCATCACAACATTTGCAGGGCAAATTTAATAATAATAATAAGCCACAGACATATACTGTTTTGTCATGTACCAAATCAAAACAATTTAAGTGTGGTAACTGTGCAGAGCAACGTCTTCCTTCAACTTAGAACTCAACATCAGCAGCTCCAGTGTCAGTGACCTGCTGCTCACACAACGAGCTGTGATGCCGCACGCTGCCGGACACCAGGCGGCTGTTCACAGGTCAGGAGCTGCTGCACAAACCTCACTCCCTGCACTCGACACAGTGGAGCCAGAGGCACGCAGTAAATGGTTTCTCTCCAGCTTCCATTACTGCAGAAGGTCTATCAGCGGTGACAGGCTCCGTATTTCTGTGTATATCAGGCACAGTGTTTACGGACGGGTCCAATTTACCAGTTACTCTTGTTGCATGATCTGATGAGCTTTATTATTCACTGCTCCCACAGGAGAGTTATTTAGACATTTATGTAATAAGACTAGCTGTGGTTATACAATATTCATGATCTAAGATTCTTTCTATAGCCTTATCTGCATGTTGCACCTTTCACAGTTGGCACTTTATTTATTTTTGTCATTCTACTTTACTAACCCTGTGACAGTTTCAATGTGTTGAGAATAATCAGGTTCAGGGGCAGTCTTTTTTTTTTTTACAAATCTTTTATTGTCACCAAGTCTGATTAGTTTTTTTAACTGCCAAAATGGTCCATGTACAAACTATTTATCCATTGATCTACTTCTGTTTTCCTTATGTGGACCATATTAGGTTTTGCTGTTCATATCGAGGTTCTGACCCGTCTGCTCTGCTGGTTTCTCCGCTGTTCAAGAATAACTGAGCTGTGTTCTCTCACGTTGTGTCCTGAATCCTCCAACATTCTATTTACTGACACAAACTGCTGCAGACATTTATAAATGATGTGACATTAGAGCCAAGACATTAACTTATGGAGTAAAGTCATTGCTGTGTAGCCATCACAGTGCTCCTGTTTGCTGCCTCAGCTTTTTGTGGTTCAGTTTAGACTCTCAGTGGCAGTGATGGAGCTTTTTTCTATTTGTGCTGGAAAAGGATTCAGTTTTGGGGCGTCAAACAAAGCAGACACAGCGACCTCTGGTGGTTTGTCAAACTGTGGCCGAGTCGCTACAACACGTGAAAGGTCCAAGAAGCTGTGTTGTTAAATCTGTGTTCACTGTGCAACATGACAAGACAATAACTCATAACTGCTGCCAATGCTAAACATGAATGTACATTACTAGTCGCAGTGTGGTGTGACTGGAGAATGCTATTGATTAAGCTGTGTTCCTGTGATTCTCCTCTGATCCCTCCAATGTTACTTAAGCTGCAGAACCTTCAGACTCTACCTCAGCGAAGCCCTTCTGAAGCAGCAGAGATGTTTACAGCTTCAGACGTCAACAGTCAGGTTTCTACTGTGTCACACAAGCTCCAGCACCGTGCGTTAAAATGGTGGAACAAGCTTTGAGCTTCAGTACCATCTACCATCTCTAGGTCTGGGTGATGGTTCAGGAAAGACCTTGGTCTGGTTTAATACACAGCGACTTTTATCACAAAGCCCCAAGTGACAACCAACACTGAACCACAACTTTAAACCAAACCACAGACGACACGTTCTGGTCACCAAAGTCAGAGGAGTCATCGTCTAGGAGCCACGGGTTTATGTACTGTGTTTAATTTTCCAATCATTCTAGTTGATGCTGAGATGTTTCTGTCAAAAGTCGGGGGGTCATCCTCTGGGGAACATGAATGTTAATGGTTATGGAAACAGTTTTGAACTATTTCAGTCAGGACCAAAGTGGTGGGCCTACACACTGACACCGTCATCACAGCTAGGAGGGTGAAAAACACACAACTTTTGAAAGACAGGGATATAGAATAAAAAGATAAAGAGCTTTTCTGCTGCTAGTCACAGTTATTGTGTCCAACAGAGGACAACAGTAATGAACATTAATGCACACACACACACAGAAAATGAGAATAGGGCTCCGCAGCCTGGCTTCAGTCATTAAGGACATCCGCTCTACTGTTCAGGCCGTTCAACAGCTTCACAACATAAAGAGCATAATGCAGAGCCACTGTTATAATGGACTATTGTTCTGAGTCACAATGCTCGTCTCTATCAAAAGAAAAAAATGCTAAGAAAATGTTTTTAAAAGGATGAATATGTCTCATCTGCATTCTCTATGCCTTCGCAGAGGAAGTTTTAAAAGTAAAACGTTAGAAACTGAACAAATCATTCAAACAGCAGAAGAGGCGACGAGTGAGGACTGAGGTTCAACACTAGTTCTGTTTTGTCACATGAAGTTTCAGAACGATAACATTATGACTTTATATTTAATAAGCCGATATGTACTGTGCACCTGAACCAGTTTGATTTCATAAAGATCTATATACATAGGCACTGATCTGACGCTTTAATCCTGACTGAGATTCGTGGAGTTGCTGCTGCTTCACTTTAATCCTGAGATTCGTGGAGTTGCTGCTGCTTCTCCTGCTGGAGCTCGTGTCCAGCAGCAAAGAACTGCATAGACAAATGCTACATTTTAAGATTTCCCTGCATATAACAGAGGACATGAACACACTAGGTTCAAACTCCTGACCAGTTTAGAACAGGACTGGTCTTGTGGTAAATTCAGCTTGCATATAATCCACCTGTTAAGCCCCCCTTCCCATAAACCTTCACCTTCTTGAGCTAATTCATGCTAATTATTGTCACCATCTGTGTGTTGTACCAGGAGGCACTGATAGGATTTTAAAGGGGGCTCTGGCTGCTGTACAGCACAGCTTCTCCTGCAGGTTTTATCCTTGTTGAACTGTTAATATGAAGCAGGTGTTACTGAATAAATGTTGTTAAGTGACTGGACGGATCATCGTGAACAAGTACTGGTTCAAAATGTAGCTGAGGCTGCATGAAATAAAGAGCTTTAAGTGCCTCTTGGTTCAGTCCTCCTGAGTCAACAGTGCTCTACACTTCAGTCCTGAAACAGTTAGTCAGTTTTATTTAAGTTACTTAACAGAAAAAAAAAAGAAAAATCCTCTCATTCCAGCTCCAATGCAAAGACCTGCTGTTTTTCCATTATAACTGAATATCAGACAATTTGAAAGTATCATCTTGGGCTCTGGGAATTTGTGACTGCTGCATAAAAATAGTTGCTGCTTCAGTTTCTTTTTTGTTGATCTACTAATCAATCAGCTACAAATCCAATATGAATTGGTTGTCAGAAACAAAGAGCACTTTCCTGAAATCACTGTGATCTGGGCAATAAAACACCAAATGGACTTTGTATTCAACACCCACCAAACTACATAAACTCCATTAGACCCATTTCTGCAGCTAACAGTGGTGTCCCTGAACGCAACACCGCACACACAGTTCTGCTTCATGTGACTCTCTACGCTGTGGTTTTTATTTTTTAGACAAATTGTACAGAATAGTTTTGTTTTTTAAATTAAATGCAGAAAAGTGTGACTCACCATATTTATTCCATGGAATTCCACCTGACAAAGATAATCTGAGCATCAGCTCTCTGAAGACGACTCTATGCATGTGTACATTTAGAAATGTGCCACTGCCATTTCAGTGGTTTTATTGTGAAACACACACATCTGTGAAGTTTCATTATAAGGCTGCAGTCCTGTGTCTCACTGTGAAGCCTCATTTCCTTTTCACTGGCAGGTCTTCCAGTTATTAATCCATCAGTGAGACAAAGGTGTTTGTTTACTTTGTGCAGTTTATGACAACGACTGATAAATAGATGGATTCATTTTGGTAGCCACAGCTGAAATAAAGACATGACTGTTTAAAAAAAAAAAAGATGTTTCTATTGTGTCTGCTGGGA